>NW_026606726.1:122500-322500 GCF_029890125.1 Rhinichthys klamathensis goyatoka | reverse complement strand
AACGCGGATCCACAACAGAACCAGAATACACACACACACACACACCAGACACACGACAGCAGCGTCTTACGTCAGCGGCGGCACTGAACGCGGATCCACAACAGAACCAGAACACACACACACACACACCAGACACACGTCAGCAGCGTCTTACGTCAGCGGCGGCACTGAACGCGGATCCACAACAGAACCAGAACACACACACACACACACACACACACACCAGACACACGTCAGCAGCGTCTTACGTCAGCGGCGGCACTGAACGCGGATCCACAACAGAACCAGAACACACACACACACACACACACACACACCAGACACACGTCAGCAGCGGCACTGAACGCGGATCCACAACAGAACCAGAACACACACACACACACACACACACACACCAGACACACGTCAGCAGCGTCTTACGTCAGCGGCGGCACTGAACGCGGATCCACAACAGAACCAGAACACACACACACACACACATACACACACACACACACCAGACACACGTCAGCAGCGTCTTACGTCAGCGGCGGCACTGAACGCGGATCCACAACAGAACCAGAACACACACACACACACACACACACCAGACACACGACAGCAGCGTCTTACGTCAGCGGCGGCACTGAACGCGGATCCACAACAGAACCAGAATACACACACACACACACACCAGACACACGACAGCAGCGTCTTACGTCAGCGGCGGCACTGAACGCGGATCCACAACAGAACCGGAACACAATACAATGCTGAATAAAGTCCTAGTTTTTGTTATTTTTGGACCAAAATGTATTTTCGATGCTTCAAAACATTCTACCTAACCCACTGATGTCACATGGACTACTTTGATGATGTCTGTATTGACATGAGGGAGACATCATTTTCCTTTTTGGGTGAACTAACCCTTTAAACAGTCAAATACACACAAAATAATGTCAAAACGTCGGTCTTGGTGAGTATTCAAGTAAACAGTCAGTTATGTTTTAAGTAGGGCTGTCAGTTAAACGCGTTATTAACGGCGTTAACGCAAACCAATTTTAACGGCGTTAATTTTTTTATCGCGCGATTAACGGTCTTTTTGGCCTAGCTTTGTAGATTTTTTCACATGCTTTTGCAACAGGACGCGGCGCTGCGCTATGAAACCCATTCATTTCAATGGCTTGCGCCGCGCGAGGACATTTTGAAAGCGCAAGCGGATCTAGCTAGACCGGCACACACTTGTTTGGGCTTGCGAGCCGGCCAAATAGTTGGTTAACGTTACGTTTTGAGTGGATGACGAGCGCGAGACACCGAAATGGATGCCAATAAGATTCTGAATGGAAAGTTTACTTTTAAAAAGTTGCCAAATGGTTCCATTGACGAGACCAAAGTGATCTGTGTGTTGTCGTTGTGAAGTGAGCTATCATCATCGCAGCACCTCCAGTCTGAAATACCACTTGATGATGGCCAAGCACACACACACACACACACACACACAGCTGATGCGAATTCTCCGCCCCCTCGTCAATATCAGGACCTCGTCAGTATTTCTTTCACCCTTTTATTGATGGACAGTGTTACATTGTGTGAGAGATTATTTGCTCCAAGTGAGAATGTTAGTGTGAAATTGAACACAGTATATGTCAATGTTGTTTTCAATAAAAAACATTTGCACAAAGCAAGCCGATCCACTTTTCCATGTTGATAAGAGCATTAAAATGAGAAAAAATAATGGGACAAGAAGAAATCAAGAGACATTTAGAATAGATAAAAATGTGCGATTAATCGCGAGTTAACTATGACATTAATGCGATTAATCGCGATTAAATATTTTAATCGTTTGACAGAAGTGAACATAAACAGTCGAGAAAGAAAATGCATGTGTAACAGTATAATGGATCCGTGCATTCGGTCTTAAAGTGACAGCAGCCTATTATTCCTGCCGCCAATTTTTTTCCCATGGTTTCGATGTCAAAATTGTGGCCAGTGAAAATGCTGAGTGCTTAATAACTTTGGAAAACCACAAGCCACAGTGGCATGTGAGCAAAAGTTATTGTCAAGCCCTGGTCATAACTATATTCCAACCACATAGCAACACATTAACAATCATTCAGAACATTTCAACACACCAGAACACTATATAGCAACATACCAACAACAACTCTTTAGTAACCACACAGAAACACATTAACATCCACTCCCAAGTCTCTAGTATCATGGCAGAGAGTGTAAGCATCATTCACATTTCATAAAATGAAAAACAAAAAGCTGTTAAATGTAAAAAATATAAAAAAAGTAGCGGAGAGAGTAATGTGGAGGTGTTTCTATTCAGCATGTGCATTTTTCATTTTTATGATGGATGTTCTATAGGAGTGTATTTTCAAACAAAAGAAAACGTTTCTCGTCATCCTTCCCATGAGCGCGTCAGATGATGGAGCGGGGCCTCCTCTCCACGGCCCCGTTACCAGGGAACCAAACCTGGACCTCTCTCAAGTTTCTCTAGACACTGCAGAGCGCGGAGAAAAAAGCCACTGTTTCCTTTGGCAGCGGCGCTACTTTCTCTAACCTTCCCAGAGACGAGAGACGAGAGAGAGGAGCAGCCGGTGACCCAGGGAGGGGGAGGAAGGGCAGGCCTGCTTTTACACCCTTTCCCCTGCTAGAGTTCGGAAAAATGTCTCTCCTGTCCACATGTGCCCCCCCCCCCCCCCCCCCCCCCCTCCCCTCCCCTCCCCTAAGGTGTGCAAAAAAAAAAACCTTTCCACAAAACTGTTCTCGGAGGAACAACGACCTCATCGAAAACACATGTCTTTACACTTTCACTGCCCCTTAAAATTGAACGACATTAAAAACAGACAATCAAGGATGAAAACAGACTCACCGCCAAGTGTTTTTTTGTTCTTTGCTTAGGGGTAATGAGAAGTTTGAAATGCATTTTACTCAATAACAAAATAAATGGAATAAATAAATGTTCATGGCCCCCAGAATATTTTGTTGTATGAATATCTGAGCATGCGATAAATATTAAAAAGAAAGAACAGACCCTCTGCTTTTTAACACGCTTTATTCATGCATTCTTTTTTTAATCAACACTTGAATGTGCAACTTTTATTAAAAAAAGCAACATTTAGAGCAAAAAGCTGAGAGAAATCACGTTTTTGTCAAAGACTACGTCCGGATTGTATTCAGAAAGATGAGATGGAGTAGATCGAGTCCATCAACACATACCTAAAGCTTCACAGTCCTAAAGTTCAACCGACATTTCATTCAGTAGCGTAAGGCAGTTTTGATTTATATGCCGTTTAATGTTTGATGATCGCGTTATTTGACATTGCTTACATATGATATCACTTGTTTCTGCTTCTTCTTTGCCTGTGTTTTGATCCGGAGATTCAGTACTCTTTCAGAAGTTGTGTAATAGCGCCCCCTATTGTATAACAGTGGAAACACTGAAAGCCGGAAATTTCCGTCAATGGCAGGGAAAGAGTTAAACATGAAAAACAGTGGCAGTATCTCTTTCAATCAGAATTACAACTTCAGTTTCTACTGTAAAGCGGCTGTTTTTACTCACAGACGCCGGCCCGAACGGAAGAAATGAACCCGGGAACATGTCCACGTCAAAGATTAATAAAGGTGAATATGTAAATTCACTCCCTGCCAGTAAGTGGCGCTATTGAGCAGCAGAATTACAGCGTTATGCAGTTACACCCATAGATATCCATAATAAAGGCTAGATGTCGGAGGTCGACGTCCGCACTAGCGGCCATCTTGTCACAGGCAGCTCGCTCACTCGTAACATTGTGTTTTAATGATGCATGTACTTTTTAAATAACCGTAACTTGCTCCATTTTTTTACCGATTTTCAAACGGTTTGGTTTGTTATAAACGTCAGAGATGTAGTTATGACACTTATGAATAATAAGTGTATCAATAAATAATCATCCGGAATTATAGCCACGTTAATAGCGTTTGTAAGAAACCAAACCGTTTGTAAATTCGTCAAGATTTCAACGAGATAAGAGTATTTGTGTTTGTGCTGATCACTCATCTTACATCAGGCACCACAGAGCCCGCCAGAAAGCTTGCCTGTGACAAGATGGCCGCTGGTGATGACGATAGAGACTCCGCCGTAAGACATCTAGCCTTTATTATGGATATCTATGGTTACACCGGCAACCCCAAAACAAACCAGCTTGTAAACACTACATTATTAGACATTATATTTACACGTGGTGAGATGAAAAGAAAATGCCATCGAAACTTTCCTGGTCGAAATGTGTCGAGCTTACAGCTATGATATAAATACCATAAATGAAACAAAGTAGTCATAATTGATCATAATTTATCATAATCGGAGGCTATTCAGTGATTGCAAACTGCCCTGAATGTGCGAGTATGTAATGTGCAACAGCACCGCGTTTTTACTTTGAAACCTGTAGTGCTTACGTTTATTTAATTAAATCATAGCTTTTTGAAGTTTATTTATCACTTTGAGTCACATCACCTGTTTTTCCATCAACAACTTTAAGACCTACTGAAATGAAAATGAAGACAATGGAAGACAGTGACTGGATATAAACCCTTCAGATGACACGCAGATTACACGGTCGTGGGTCCTGAACATTTACATGTGTGTTTGTTTATAAAATGCAGTTGTCACTGCTGTAAAACTCCCATATATAAAAATAATTATTTGAAAAATATCATTTTAAAGGTGTTCCCTTTGAACAACTTTTCTAGAAAGCAGTTTTGAACTCCTACAAAACGAACTTGGTTTTGGCCTGATATGTTCGAAACTTCGAAATGACGATTTATGTTCGATTTCGCTTGAAATATATTGGGACCTTTACAGGGAAATCAGATTCAGCTAATTAATTGTCAGAAAATGATGTTTAGAAAAACACAAATAATAAAGATAGAAATGAGAGCCAAATGAGATCTCCTTTACATCTCAATTGTTTCTCATAGAAAGAAATGGGATCAAATAGAGAGCAAATGCAGATTTAATCCATGAAAAAAGATCCAGATTGCAGTGTTGCTAAAGCAAAATCATAATTATTCAGTGTTTTAACTGGAAGATAAACTCTTTTAGAATAGTTTCTATTGCACTACAGTAGTGATGCAAGGTAAAGTGAGGGTATCAGATGGTAATACATGTCATGGTTTAGCACATCTGGAAGGAATACCATGGTATTAACTTCAGTTGTAGCGCTCAAAAAAACACTACAAATCCTCAGCAATACCGTGATACTTTCAGGTGTCCAGAAGAGCGCAGAGACAATCACAGAGGAGAGTCTCCCCCCTAAAAGTGCTCTTTCCCCACCGCCTACGATTTCTCTCTCTCTCCTCTGCTTAACTCACAACTGCAGTGGAGCAACACAGAGAAAGAAGACAATTATCCTCAATATCTGTCACTCACATGACAGCACTGCTTCTCCTAGCCACGCTTCAACAGATGCAGGTGGGGGAACAAAGAGGCTCGGGCTGCTGCTTTTAAGCAAACTCTCTCTCTGTCTTTCTCATTACCTGGCCCATTTGCATGCAGACTGTCAAACAAAGGTGTTGATGGGGAAAGATACGAGAAGAAAGGAGTAAAGATTCTGTATACCGCCTCTGTGAGTGTCTGTTTACGTGGGTTTGGGCTTTATACAGACGCTACAAGCAAGTACAAGCGTTTTGTCGTGGCGTATCACATGCACTGTTCCCTGCGAGTCGATCACAGTCTTTTTGCACCCACGATCCGCAAGCGAAAGCAGACCTTCGTCGATCATGAGGAATCTGCTGACGGATAATGAGCTCATCAGAATTATCTTTTCAACAGTTAAAAGGTGACTTTAATCTACACAAACTCAAGAAAACGACGCTCTAGCTGCATTTTCCCATGCACAATTTAACACATTTCTCATAATGCTTTTGAACACCTGTATTTGACAGCAAGACTTTTTGCAATGAAAATGAAAATCTGATGCAATCAGAAGATATCTGAGGCTAAATATACATTAAAGGTTCATTTAATAATTATGTGCAGCAATGAGATTTCAGCACTGCAAATATCAAAACATTCTTAAATCAAGATACATTTACTTGAGAGGCTTGTTTTCCAAAAAGTTTATGCTTAAAAAAAAGTGCAAACTGGGTAAGAAAATTAAACAAATATTTGCAGAGACTATAAAACATGAAGCCACTGAAATAGAAAAAACCTCACAAAAATATTGAAAATTAGCATTTATTGCCTGGTTAGTACGTGATGTAAGCATTATGCCCATTTATCTGACTTAATTTTAAAAAATGACCTAATTTCTAATTAGTCTTTTTTTATTCGTTTTAATTAGTCTTTTTTAAATTAGTTTTTAATTAGTCTTTTTAAAGATAACTTTACTTGAGGATCAACACTGCATCATTTAACACACTATCATGCATAATGCAACACACACACATCCGCCGCACTGTGATTTTGCCGATGAATTTCTGGATGAACATATTTAGTTGATTCTGGAACAACATTCCTGTCTGAAAACGGAGTCCTAACTCCAGCCATAAGTTATCCCTGAAATCAGAGGGGAATGACCGGTTAATAACACTGATGTAGAAGCACATAATCCTGGTTGTAAGCCTAAACTTAATCAACTTTAAACTTGTCCCTCAAATCTGATTGGTTGATTGGAACATGTACTGATGCGGTTCATGCAAAAATCCTAATCTTAAGGTCCTTTCACACTAGACGAGATTTTGACGCACGAATAATTTGCGTGATTGTTTTATTTTTTGATCAGCTGTTTGTGTAATGAGTGCTTCCACACCGAACGCGAATGTGCTGCGGCGAAAAAACAACTTTTTTTTTTCGCTTCGATGTCGATTTTGTTTTACTTGGCGACAGAAAAGGCTTCAGCCAATCACATACAAGGAAACAAAGGTGAAGCTTGTTGGCGCTTTGGCCGCTCTGACCAAGCAGCATTATGTGCGAGAGAAGAGAAGTGTCACAACATGAAATGTAAACTAAAAACAAGGAATACATTGAAACTAGAAACCTTTTATAATGACAGCATTTTTATATTGCCTATTCCGCATCTCAACGCACGCATACCCATCATTTATGACATGACAGTGTTTCTTACCAGCAAAAGAACGAGGCATGGGATAAAATAGCTGCTAATGATTTATAATATTTTTGACTAGGAGGGAAATAATTGATGTCGAATATTTTCAACATTCATGGTTGTGTGTTTCATATTATTTTTGCATGCATGTAGGCCACACACCAGAGCATGTGAGTAAAGCGGAGCGGGGTGACGCTTAAATAGGCCTATAAGTTAAAAAACTCAAACATACGTTTCATATACACTACCGTTCAAAAGTTTGGGGTCAGTGAGAATTTTATTTTTATTTTTTGGAGGAAAGAAATCAATACTTTTATTTATCAAGGACAGTAAAGACATTTATAATGTTACAAAAGATTATTTCAAACAAATGCTGTTCTTTTGAACTTCCTATTCATCAAAGAATAAAAACAAAACAAAAAAAACAAATAGCCTAAAAAACAATCCTAATAATAATAGGCTGTATAGTAGAAAAGTTTGGGGTCAGTGAGAATTTTATTTTTATTTTTTGGAGGAAAGAAATCAATACCTTTATTAATCAAGGAATAATTAATTTGATCGAAAGTGACAGTAAAGACATTTATAATGTTACAAAAGTCTTTTGAACTTCCTATTCATCAAAGAATCCTAAAAAAAAAAAAAAAAAAACTGTACAACTGACAGACCAACAACTGTTTCAACATTGATAATAATAATAAATGTTTCTTGAGCATCAAATCCTCATATTATACTGATTTGTGAAGGATCATTTGACACTGAAGACACTGACACTGGTGATGCTGAAAATTCAGCTTTGATCACAGGAATAAATTACACTTTACTATATATTCACACAGAAAACAGCTGATTTACACTGGAATAATATTTAATACTATAACTGATTTTTGTTGTATTTTTAATCAAATAAGCGCAGCCATGGTTAGCAGAAGAGAATTCTTTTAAAAGTATTTAAAATCGTACCGACCCCAAACTTTTGAACGGTAGTGTATACGTTTAAATAATATAATGCTATTTTTTTAATTTCATCTATGTTGATAGCTATATGAAAAGGGAACCGCCATGAGATGAGTATAAGGATCATAAGATGCCCAATATATCGAAAACATTTGGAATGGGTCAGACATAATTTTGGCCACTTATTAAGTTTTGTTTTGTAGAAAGCCTTTCTTTAAAGTGAATTTCATTTTGTATAAATTGTATCTTAATTTTAATCAATGTTTTATCAACAAATTGCCTGGATTAATATGAATAAGAAGCAAATATAGTAGACATTAGGACACGGAGGCGCCGGCGCGTGAACTGGAGCGCATCTCTTCCCGAAAACTGACAGAAAACACTAGTTTATTAATAAACAATTCAAATGTTTAATGCATAATCCTTACTTTGGACGGTTCTTTGTGGCAAAGTTTTAGCAACTTTACAAGATTAGCATACTCCCCTTCAGACTCTCTGTTCTTTAAGATTGGGTGCACACAAAACCTTCTTTTCTGTCTTTTAAAGAAAACGAAAAGCTCGTCTTCACTGGATGATGATGATGATGATGATGATGAAGTGTCCGTGTTTTCTCAGCTGTCGGCGCGAAAGTTTTGTAATGTTGAAGCTCTGAACGAAGGGCCTTTAAGAGGCATTTGTCTCATTTCCCTGTTCAAATTTCTAGTCTTGAAACAAGATCATTTACTTGCATAAGATATTACGACTTGTACTCATAGATTGTGAACTGCACTGGCAGATTTTTAACTACAATCCTCAGTGTTTCCCCTAGGATTTTTTTCAGGGGGGGGGGGGGATTTGGGGGGGGGACTGCTAGTGTTGGGGGGCGGGCGTGTTACGGATACGTGGTGTGATTTTTTTTTGCAATCAAAAAGCATGTCTAATTAATTGAAATCATGTATTATGAATCATTAAACAATACATTTTTTTTTTAAATATATGAAAAAAAAAGTCACTAATTCTGTGTTGTGTTTTTTCTGGTAATAAAATGAAGACATAAAACACAAATTGTATCATTTATCATCAATTTTAATCAAATGAAATTAAATAAACTTTTTGTCAAATAACTTGCTGCACAATGAGCTTTACTGTTAAAATTAAAACATGGATTATTTCTTAAAAATTTCAGTTTTGATGATAATTTATTTGGATTAGGGTTATTGTATTATTACATTGGGACATATCTAAATTCTAATGTACAGTAATATATTTCTGTCAAGTTAAACCGAACTTTTATTTTGACGGGTTACCGTGAAGACCTTTTGAGTTTCTGTGTGTTTATGTCATGATGATAGTTTTTCTCAAATAAAGCGGTAAAATTATCACGAATTGACTTTCGGAGTGGATCTAGAGCCTGGAGAGGAAGAAGTTCATGCATTTGTGTCTTCATATAGGCAAAAAAACAGCGCAAGCGTCACACGTGCTTCAGTGTGTGTGTGTGTGTGTGTGTGTGTGTGTGTGTGTGTGTGTGGTAAATGAAACTGCGCGTTGGCGGCACCATTCATTCACACAGAACATGCAGGCTTCGTATTTAAATAGTCTTTGTGTTTTAATATTCACACACACTAGTCTACATCGCGATTTGATTTTTAAGTGTACTGAACTGCGTTCTATTTTTTCCTCAAATTTACAAATTCCGTGAAATTCCGCGTTATACACTAAATTCCTTTTTATGACTGGATTTCGTCAGCATTTTAGGGGGGACTGGGGGCGGGCCGCCCCCCCCGCCCCCCCAAAACAATGGTAGGGGAAGCACTGATACTTTAAGCTACATGCTTAAAGCATGTCAAATCTGCCAGTGCTGTAAAACACTTTGAACTGAAAAATAAGGCATAGTTCATCCAAAAACTAAGGTTTCTTCGGCCAAAGAGAAATTAAGGGTTTGCATGAACACATTCCAGGATTTCTCTTCATCCAATGCAAGTGAACAGGGATCACTGTCATCCAAATTTAGGCAGCTTCAAAGGGCCAATAAATGATGCCGGGTTCAGACTACACAATATTTCTGTCTGTTATGATAGTCACTGTGTCAGATTATGCGATTTCGACTCCTAAATTCTCGTCGTGTTTTGGACAAGAAACATGTCAGACTACACGTCGCTTCCCGACCAATCATCACTTGCCGTCTTTAACGATGTGTGTGATGTCATCGAGAAGGCGGAGCTAGCGACTGTCAGGACATCGTGAAGCATTACAGCCGTGGCGTTAGTTGTCGTCCACTATGAGACACTATACGAGATGACACAATCGATTCTTGCGTCCCGACGCCCATTGTCCTTTACGAATCACAACGACAAACGGATCGGGCCAAAATCAGGCTGATATAGTGTGAACCGGAGAGTCATCTCTAGCGAAACCATGCATCATTTTCAGGATAAAACAAATGTATATGCTTTTTAATTATAAACGTTCGCCTTGAGGTCACGACCTTTCCCGTGACATATTCACTGTGGACCAAGGCGAACATTTGTAGTTAAAAGCATTAATTTTTTTCTGAAAATGACTCATTTCACTAGATAAGACCCTGATTTGTTGGCTGGAGCCCATTGAAGCTGTTTAAATATGGATTTTGGAATTAAATGCTGGGTGTTTTCAACCCATGTTTGGGTCAAATATGGACAAACCCAACCATTGGTTTAAATTTTTTAATAAAATGTTTTAAACCAACGGTTGGTTTTCTTCATATCTGACCCAAACTCGGGTTGAATCAACCTAGCACTTTTTAAACTGCACTGGATGGATTATGGTGATCCCTGTTCACTTGCAGGTTTGTTTGTTTTTTAAACAAAAATGAAACCTCACTGAACTTAAAGCTGGACTGTGACGCTATTTTCTTCTGGAAACAAACTTTTTTTGCATTATTTTCCTGTTATCTCTGTAAAGCTGCTTTGAAACAATCTGTATTGTAAAAAGCGCTGTATAAATAAATGTGACTTGACTTAATACGATGCATAAGATGAAGAAAAATCCTGGAATGTTTTCCGCAAAAAACGTAATTTCTCTTTGGCTGATGGCCAGGGGGCGAGTAAATAAATAGGACATTTTTATTTTGGGTTGACTGTTCCTTTAAGACGGTTAGATGCCAGAAAAATTTGCCGCCGCACTTTCCTAAACATCCGCTTTTCAAGATGCACGTGGAAATTTGTCTGATCCTTGACTCTATCGCGGGAGCAATGCAAACATGATTCTGTGCTAATCTGATCTAATATTTGATGTTTTTTTAAATGAGAATCGCTAAAATTATAGAAAATATTTTGAGACAAAGGTCTTGTTAATGATTTTCATTAATGGTTTTATTCAAGGTAATTAAAGCAACGGTGTTTTAATAAAGGAAGAACATGTATGGTTTTTGGGGTAAAAGGCAACCCTGCTGTCCGGGCGAAAGACACAATAATTAACATGATAAAAACCAGCCGGCTGACATTGTAAAAAAATGATATGATCAATAAATTCTGACAACATATGTTTTTACATTGCTTTAACTTATCAAAATAAGTAAAGCAATTTTCTAAAAAATTCAGTCAATTTAATGTAATTTAAGTTGAAATGACTTAAATATCCAAGTTTGTTGGACTTAAAAATGTAAGGCTTGTTGATAAATATCATATATTAAGTTATATACTTCGAGATAATCACCATATTTATAATAAATCCATCATATTGAAAAAAAAAAATGATATTAATAATTTCATATATTGAAATATTTTTTATTTTTACTACTGTAAATCTATATTAAATTGTTATGGCATCTCATGCGATGCTTTCAGAATCTTTACTTTTTAAAATAATTTTGTTTCTGTATTTTCAAACTGTATTTTTATATTAACATATTTAATGACAGTATATTTACAGAACAAAAATGAATTCTATTCAAAAAATCTATCAAAATAAACAGAAAATAGTACAAACTTTGCTAAAGTAATTGTTTTAAACAAGTATTCAAACATTGTTAAAAACATTATTTTACCTAAAGTAGCCTATTTGTAAAAGGCCCACCTCATACATTTATAAGATTTTATAAGAACTTTTATGATTTATTTTCACACAAAATCTGTTGCTCCATCAATGTTCAATACAAACATATATATTTTTCCGCAGTCATACACTATGGGAAAGCACGTTTATCTTAAGGTGTGCCTCTAGCCCTGTCGTACCCTACTGCTAATATGTGTGTTGCATTGTAAATTCAAGCTGTGACTGAAAATATGTCCCCATATAGTTGTTCTAATCACCTAAAACGATTTTAGAAACAGGCGCTGGTGCTGCAATTGAAGGCAACACTCGAAGCCGGAGCGATTCCTGGCTGAATTTAGCAGGTATGTAAATATGTATGCTCAACCCTCATGATGGGGCTGCGTACAGTGAGATAGACAATGCCTTTATTCATTAATGGCAGCTTTTGTTCCTGTAAACAACATGAATATTTAATCCGTCCTAAGATTCCCTCTTGGTTAATGAATGTGTCTGAACCAGCTCGAGCCTCTCTGGGGACGCGGGCCGCCGGGAACCGTTGCTAAGCAGTCGTCGCGAACACACTTCACTCTTTCATGAACAACACAACCGTTCTGCACCACGGATCGGATCCGTACACACCGACACACTCCGACCCTCGGCAGGAGTCCCGGAGGGAGCGAGAGACACGAAGGTGGTGCCGAACGCATCACGACACCGCACTGCTGATGTCACTTCCTGTGCGGTAAATGCATGCAGAAATGGAGATCCGTAAAACATCCGGTTTACGATCACTATGAAACAAACGGATCGGGCCAAAATCATGCTGATGTAGTCTGAACCTGGGATAAGAGTCATCTCTAAAGAAACCATGCATCATTTTCAGAAAACATGTTTATATGCTTTTTAATTACAAACATTCATTAGTAGTTAAAAGCATTTATTTTTTTCTGAAAATGACTGATCATTTCACTAGATGAAACCCTTATTAGTTGCCTCCATTGATCCCGCCTAAATATGGCAGGGTTCCAGACTGCGACCAAATTGGTCGCATATGCGACCATTTTTTGAGAATGTGCGAGTTAAAATGTTATGTGGTCGCATTTGTTATGTGGTCGTAACTTATGTTCAAAATGAACGAGTAGGCTACATCATGAATCCATTTTCCAAACCGTGTTTTTGACTTATTCTGAATCACTACGGTACGCCTATAATAAGTGTTTATATTCGGACTATTTTATCCCGGGGTCGTCTCGGCTGCGGAGTAGCCCAGTGCCTGCGTGACTCGCCATAGACATTAACGGAGAGAAGTTTGGTCTACAATGTTCTTCCGCAAGACACGTGCAGTTTATTTATTGACGAACGTAGACGTCACGCGCATTGCACACTGATGGTGAAACACGCCAATTTCGAATTCACGAATTAAGGCATATAAAAATAATAAAAATGGTCTCACGAAACACAGAGCCCCTTCCTCCTACGTCTTTTCAGCGGTTATATTTTCCTCTGTCGAGCGATTACTCTCATGATCGCTCGACAGAGGAAAAGGAAATTATTATAAAATGCAGAAGGTAAGGAGTGTGAGATTTCTGCTTTTTGTTACAACTATAAACTTTGATAACGAAAAATCTGTATCAGTTTATTATAATACTCTAATCTTTTAAAATGTAATGCATACATTTGAATGTTTAATGATTTTTAAAAGATAGAAAGATGATAATAGACAGATAGATAGATAGATAGATAGATAGATAGATAGATAGATAGATAGATAGATAGATAGATAGATAGATAGAATGTGATTCAAATGTAAATAGATTGTATATAATTCAAATGTAAAATGCTTAAAATTACAGATTAAAATTACTGTCCAAAATCCATGAAAATCCTGAAATTTGGCAATGATAATTAATATATTACAGGTATTTCTGCTGCAACCCAGAAAGCCTTTGCTAGCCTTGGTCCATTAAAACCACTATTCATCAGCATGCATTGATTAATCCCATGGCATGTAGCAAAAAAAAAAAAAAAAAGGTGCGACCAAATCATATGCTGGTGCGACCAACTGAGAAAGTTGGTAGCACCAGTGCAACCAGTGGAAAAGTTAGTCTGGAGCCCTGTATGGATTATGGACTTAAATACACTCTGAAAAATGCCAAATCGAAACCAATGGTTGGGTTTGTCCATATTTGACCCAACCATGAGTTTCGATTTGACCCAACCATGGGTTGAAACAACCCTGCATTTTTTACTGTGTACTGGATGGATTATGCTGATCCCAGTTCACTTGCATTAGATGGAGAAAAATCCTGGAACGTTTTCCTCAAAAACCGTAATTTCTCTTCGGCTGAGAGCGAGAGACACGAAGGTGGTGCCGAACGCATCACGACACCGCACTGCTGATGTCACTTCCTGTGCGGTCAATGCATGCAGAAATGGAAATCTGTTGCACGTTAGTGGGATTATGAAACATGCAATCCGGTTTACGATCAAGATCGAAAGGTTTGTGAGCAATTACGGATTATTTATTTGCATCTCTCCAGTACATGAATACCACATGTTCCTCCACAGGCACGGAGAGAGAGAGAGAGAGAGAGAGAGGATACACACACAGACAGACACTCGTAAACTTCTGCAATTGGTCCACAGGGAGAGAGCGACGATCTTCAGGAGGAACCCACGCCAGACCCTGCCTCAAGCAGGCTTCCAGCTGTTGTCAATTACTGCCACTTTAACGGCGCGTTAAACACACAATGGCCAATGAGGCGCTGCCACCCGAGTCACTATTTAACTGCAACACGGCCATTAGCTAATCCTGAGGGCCCGTCGCCCGCTGCTTTACCTAGCGAGGCCCAATCTAATGAAATTAAAGCTCAACTCCCTTTAATAGCCAGGTTCCCCGTCATAAATTCATTAGCCGCTGATGAGTATCTTCCCGTTAGTTTGAACGCGCGTTCGAGATTTACAGTCGGCTAATGAAAACCATCAAGGTTTTAAGGAGCTCGTCTCATTAGGGAGGGGGTTTTAATAGACAAACAAAGACGGGATAATTGCCACGGGAGCTTTGGTTTTACCGAAGGGTGTTGAAGGGTTTTTCTGGTTCTGGAGAAATCAGGCTACGCCAATTACTTTAGGTAACGTAATGAGCGCCGCTGTTGACTCAGGTGAGCCGGCGACTCGCTCAAATGAAAGACTCCACACACTACTGCCCTTCAGGCCGGGGGATTCAGTTTCTCTCATCTGTTTTGCCGTTGTCGGTGTGCACGTTGGGGGTGTAATATATACGGACAGGGGCAGGAATGCTGCCGCCCCCCCCTCCTCTCCTCTTCCCCGGGACCCCTAACTTCTCAAATATCCTCAATGTCAAACATGGTGGGCTCCAAAAATACCTCTGTGAGCTCAGTCTCGCCTTCCACTGGATGTCCATCTATAGGTTTGTCTCTCGTAATAGCAGCACTAATGTAAAACATCAACGCTAATCTCGTGCACACGCTTCTTAACAAAGCGGCTGTCACCATCATGTCATTTCAACCGGTGGATTGCAAAAGCGCATATAAAAACATGCAACTAACCATATGATAGGTCTACCTTTTATATATTATGTTGTACTTTTATTTCGGGCTATATTAAAATGTATATAATGTCATTTTGTTATTATAAAAAAAAAAATCAATTAGCCAATCAACTTGTGCCTTGTGTATTGAACTCTATAATGCCCAACATGGAGAGCAACACAACACAAGGCAAGAGAAAATACTGTTAAGAGTTCACATGAAATGAGAATAATACTATTTTAATTAACTAATTGTAATATACTGCATTTAAAAAATATTACTATTAGTATTGTATTTAATATTATATTGGTAGTATTCATATGACTAATGTAGTAGTAGTTGTTATAATAATAATATGAATTAAAGTTATATTAAGATGGATATTGTATTTATATTAAATAAGAATAATTGTAATACTCAAATTAATATAAATGGATATTGTATTACTATGAATTAATATTTGTGATATTAATACTGAAATTAAATAATGTTAGAATTCATAATATGAAAATTAAATTCATAATACTACTACTAATAAGAATTATTAGATTAACATTAAAGTAATATTAAGATGTATAGTGCATTAATATTAATTCATAATCATTTTAATACTAAAATTAATAATAAAATGTATACTGTATTAATATTTATTAATTTGAGTGATATTAATACTAAAATTATATATAATATTAAAATTAATATAGAATTATCCTATGATTAAAGTTATATTAAAAATGGATAGTGTATTATTATTAATTAATATTAGTTATATTCATATACTAAAATTAAATTATTGTTTGAATTAGTAAAATATTAAATTGAAATTCATATTAAAATTGACAGTGTATTAATATTAATTAATATCAGTAATATTATTACTAAAATTAAATTAATGTTAAAATGTATATACTAAAATTTAATTAACCTGAGATGGATATTGTATGAATTATTAATGATAAAATTAATATAATATTATCAGCATTATGAATTCATAAATTCTAAACAAATGTATTACAATTAAGTATAGTACATTTTTTAGTTGGCACACAAAACCAGTTAAGACCCAGTCGTCGAGTGTCAGTTAAACGCTAAAGCATTAGTTGTTGGGTTTGCTGTCGCCAGTGACGGACAGGATTGTGCTTTGACTGATGACACTGTGCAATATATCAGTGTGTGTTTGTTTTCTAAAGGCAGACAGTGAGACGACACCATTCGTTCAGTGTTCACACACAATCATTCTGTACGGGTCGACCTGGATCCTGAGCTTTGAGCTCGCAACTAACATGCAACTATCAGGGTGCAACATCTAGATACCACACACACACACACACACACACACACACACACACACACACACACACACACACGCCTCTGGGCTGCCCATCATCTTCATGTTACTCTCTCAGACGGCTAAAATAAACAGATTGTCTAACTGCAATGAAAACATACTGCACCAGCCAGTGTGTGTGTGTGAGAGAGACAGGCTCTTCTTTCAGTCCCAGCGCTGAACGCCACCGTCTGCAAGTCCTGATCCTGCAAGAAAAACACAAGACAAATACGTTACGTTTATTTCTCTTACCTCACTTTAAATAGTTTTTTCTTATTTTAAGCATAAATATAACTAAATGTAGGGAGGTTTATGCTTAAAACAAGAACAATCTATCTGCCATTGGGATAAAAACGTATATATATATATCTTAAAACAATATCAGTTTTGCTTCTAAAGTCATTTTTCCATGTTTTAAGGATTATTGATTATAAAATACTGATCTATTTATCCAAGACACCAATGAGATTAAATAAAGTCAATGTTTTCTCTCCGGAAATTAATTTTAGGAGCAAGTCTGAGACAACGAACTTAAAACATAATTCTGAATCTGAACATTATAAAGCTCTAAATGAGCTCAACCTCTGAGCAATAAAGGTTTTAATGGAGGCATGAAGTACGTACTATTGTGGAGTATTATTACAATTTAAAAGAACTATTATATATGTGAATAGATGTTAAAATGTAATACATTCCTGTGATTTTCAGCATCATTACTCCAGTCTTCAGTGTCACATGATCCTTCAGAAATCAATATGATGATGATTTTATGCTCATTTCTTATTATTATCATCAATGTTGAAAACAGTTGTGTTGCATCCTTGCTGAATACGAGTATTAATTTCTTTATGCATATAGTAATTGGGTTACAGCGTTAAGTAGTCTGCCTGCTTCAATACGCAAATAACAAGCAGGAGGTTTTTGGATGTAAAGTAAAACTAATTCCAACGCTGCCCCGAGGCCCCCACCAATGCATCAATCAATAGGGAGTGTGTCCTCCATAGCGCCTGAGTGAAAATCCAGACATGAGCTAATGCTGGAGAAATATACACAAAAGGCTTAGAGCAAGCACACACATATACACACACACACACACACATACATTTGGAAAGAGCTGAGTTGACGTTTTACGACACCCTCGCATTAATAAACATAATAAACAAATATACAAATGGTCGGTAACTGTTTTTACGAGGCATGAACTAACACATGAGGTAGTAGTTTGTCCCCGCATTTGGAATAAACCGAAGCTGGACACTTTCTGCTTAATAACCCATAAATGCATAAACCACACTATAAAACTCCAAAAAAAATTCTTCTATATTTTGAGATCAGCCAGCTAAAAGGGGTTTAGCTGTTTTACAGTAATATGACCCGTAAAACAACATGTATACACAAATGATTTACAAGAACTGGCAAAATTTGCCAGCATGATGCTATACACTGTTAGAAAAAAAGGGTCTATATAAACTTTAAAAGGTTCAGTCAGACACTTACCTTTAAGGGGTTCCCATCATGAGATCATTTTATGAATAGTTTTAATAATGTTTTCAATTTTAATTACATTTTATGAATTAAACAGCTCATAAACATTTTATCACTAGATACAATCGGCGCTCTAGCGGTTAATAAACAGAACTTCATGCGTCTTGCGGAAGAACATTGTTGCCGGAACTACTTCTGTTTATGTGGGCTACTCCGCAGTGGTACGACCGGAACCAGTCTAAAATATTCCGAATGTATATATAAATATACCGTAGTGATTCAGGAGAAGACAAAAACACGGTTTGGAAAATGGATTCATGATGTACTCGCTCATTATATACATTTTGAAATATTTGAACACAAAAAAGTCGGCTTTAAATGCAATCATTTAAAGGGGCTATATACAGTATAAGACTTTTAATGTATTAATAGCGTTTTTTTATTGCGAGTTAACAGCTTTTTCACGAAACCTAAAGAACAAGACCATCCCCGACTCCCTAGGTTGTCTATGATAGCCTGCAGACTGATTTCATGTGATGTACTCGGGACGTTTTTGCCGGGAAAACCAAAAGATGTGACGGTTAGGCGCGCACCCGAGAGCCCCACCTTCCGTTCTATGACACATGAAAATGATGCTTATACACAGGATAATACCAAAGGATTCGGTACTGTACTGTCAATAAAAAGGATTCATTCAAACTATAGTCTCACATAGTCAGATCTATATAGTCAGTCTCAAATATAGCCCTACTTTATAATTACACTAAATTACCTCATGTCTCGTCATGATGTCAGTGAATCACAGAGCTGATGATATCTAACGTCGCTCTCAGATGTTCGGCGTCGAGATGTTCACAAACATTATAGCATATCACTGCAAAGATATTTACAATTTCTTGTTATTTCTAAGCAAAGAACAAAAGAACTTGGCGAGTAGACTATATCATGGCATTGAATCACATTCCGTCTCTTGTACGTGTGCACGAGTTCCAGGCCAGCACGAGCAATAGTTGCTGCTGCAGTTCACTTAACAGCCACAGGGGCGGCTAATGTTTACAAGAGGTAAAAACGATATAAATACTGTTCGTTTTCTCACACAAACCGCTCGTTTCGTGTCTTAGGCCATCAATGTGTACTTACATTTACGAGTCATTAAATCATGTTTAATTTGGACTTCTCTGTGCATGCTCTTTGAGGTGGTGACCATAGACCTGCATTATATGACTGACAGACAAGAACGGTTTGACCTAAAAATATCAAAATTGAAACTACTGCGGAAACAAAGACACCTACATCTTGGATGCCCTTGAGGTAAGCTAAAACATACCAAAAATTTATTTCAAAGTGAACTATCCCTTTAAGTAATTTCTTCTTACACAGAGCCCAAGTTTTAGCTCGAAAGGTTCTTTAAAATTGAGTCTAGGGTTCTATATACAGTGTAACCACAGAAGATAGTTGCCAAGGCGTTGCTAAGTGGTTGCTTACTGATCCAAGTCAAAAGATCAAACTCTACGATATTCTGGTCTGTAGATGTGGTCAAGGGGAACATTTGTTTGCCACTTGTCTGAAAGTAAGCTATTATTGTACAGCTGTAAATATACATTTGGATACATTAGTATATCCATACAGTATACTCAAATAATGACACTCTTAAAGGGGTGATGAACTGAGAAATCAAATTTTCCTTGAGCTTTTGACATCTAAGAGGTCATCAAATTATAAGAATATCCTGTAAGTTTCAGAACTGAAAACGTCCTTGTTAGTCCAATAAAAGCTTTTATTGACACCAGGCTCAGCAAACGACTCGTTTTTCAAAGTGGGGAACTATGACGACAAAGAGGATAAAACACATCCCCCCCGCAGAAGAAGATCAACGCCTACTTCAACACGGCCGGTTTAGCCCCGCCCACCGATTCGCGCATTACACGAAACTCATTATAATATGCAAAACTGTTATCCACTCACAGCAGTGGGCGTTTACTTTCAAGTGTTCAATGCGAGACGCCCATAAAAACCGAGCGTTTTTGAGCTAGGCTCAAAACTAGGGTAGAAAATAGCCTATTACTTATTCATTTTGATGTTTTTGAATGTAAAAACCAAGCGAACGTCATAAGTTGACCTCAGACAACAATATAAAACAATTTAAAAAGCCAGTTCATGACCCCTTTAAGGCCTGTTCACACCGGGACGAATTTTGCGCGCGATATTCGCCGGCGTTTAACGCCTCGTGACTAAACAAAGGGTGCCAGTGTGAGTGTGCACACCGACGCGAAAAACGCCACGTGTAAAAGCGTCATTTTTTCAAAAACGCCTCAGGTTCGTTTTTTGGGTTTGATGCGCCGCGTCAAAAACTATCCGACCAATGAGATTGGCGCTTTTGCTCACGTGTCTGGAGCTTCTGAAGTTACAGTAAAACACAACTTGGGGGCGCTCAAACACAAAACGGTCTTGCCGAGCACACATACGCAACGGCGAAGAAGACATACGCCAAGTAGTGTCTACACTGCCGAGGAGAAATGAGACGAGGAAGATGCAAGGCAAGATGAATGTAGAGCTGCTGGTCTCGTTGGTGTCGGAACATAAAGAACTATATGACAAACGCGACAGCGACTACAACATAGGACTATTTCTGTTTTACATTAAGCGCCATCTAATGTCAGGGAATGAATTGGCATGTCCACTCGGCTCATCGTCAGCGAAAATCGGTTGGGTGTGAACACAAAAAACGCGTTGAAAAACGCTGGCGAATAACGCGCGCCGATATTCGTCCCGGTGTGTACGAGCCTTTAGAAGAAAAAGTACTATATAGAACCATAAAGGGTTCTGTCAAGCACTTCATATATAGAACCTTATATGGGTTCCCTTCAGATATTTCTCCTTATATATATATAGAACCTTTTTGGCATAAAGGGTTCTTTAAAGGGGTGGTTGATTATGATTTCACTTTTCTAACTGTAGTTAGTGTGTAATGTTGCTGTTTGAGCATAAACAACAAATGCAAAGTTACAACGCTCAAAGTTCAAAGCAAAGGGAGATATTTGCTTTTAAAGAAATTGCTTTTTAAGGACTTCAACAAATGGCTGGTAGGAACTACACGAGCTTCCTCCCGGGTTAGTGACATCACTAACCCTAAAATTTACATAAACCCGCCCCCGGGAACACGATTTATAGATGATCAAGACAGAATATGAGTCTCTTGAGTCTCCATCTTTATCTGACTCCGGTTTGAACATAAAAGGCTAAAAGTTTTTGAAATTTTCAGTGCATGTGTGTGTGAGGTAAAAGGACACAAGCTCTTGAAGCTCCGCCCCCTGTGCTGAGAGCAGCAGCTCATTTGCATTTAAAGGGACAGACACACAATCGGAGCGTTTTTGCTCACACTCAAAAAGTGACAATTTTAACATGCTATATAAAAATATCTGTGGGGTATTTTGAACTAAAACTTCACATACACACTCTGGGGACATCAGAGATTTATTTTACATCTTTTGAAAAGGGCATTATACCACCCCTTTAAAATTAAGTCAAGAACAGTAGAGGTCTACATAGGCCTTTTTAAGTCCTGTTGTATAGCAAATCTCAACTGCTTGATTGTTTATATCATCACCAAAATGTAAGGTATATCGCAAATACTATATTATCACCCAGCTGTAATCTGCTAAACGCAACTATAAGGTCTGTAAAGCTGCCTTTAAACAATATGTATTGTGTAAAGCACTCAATTTTATGAATAAAATTGCCTTCAAACACAAACATGCCGGGGCCATCAAACGGGGCCATTTGTAGTTCGGTAAAAGGCCGCCGTCGGTGTATGAATGAGTGAGTGAATGGGTGAATGTGAGGCAAAATG
The DNA here is from genome assembly GCF_029890125.1 of Rhinichthys klamathensis goyatoka. Taxonomy (NCBI): domain Eukaryota; kingdom Metazoa; phylum Chordata; class Actinopteri; order Cypriniformes; family Leuciscidae; genus Rhinichthys; species Rhinichthys klamathensis. The sequence goes on along the minus strand of NW_026606726.1, from coordinate 300,267 downwards.
TAAAGGCGATTGGGTCTGCGAAAGCGCTATATAAATGCAGTCCATTTACCAAAGTTTATTATTAGTTCATGTTAACTCATGTAGTTAATAAATCTTAACTAATGAAAACTTATTGTAAAGTGTTACCCATATTCCCAAGGCATTATTTGAATCGTGCTCTCCAGCGTTCCCATGTCCTGCGAGAGCAGTTTGGGTCTGTCGCGACTGAGATCATCGGTGTCACACGGGTCAGGTTTATTTCAGAAACTTTAGTCCCCGTGGAAGAAATCTGAGGCATGTGCATCACCAATGTTGTGGGTGTATTTATGAGCATGATGTACACTGGGTATTTTTGGACCAGTATGAGGACAGAGCGAGCGAGTAGAGGGTGATGATTTCAGGGCCGCGGGGTGGGGGGGCCGGTGCTCAGCACACGCTTAATTTTATCTAACGGCCCGAGCACTATCAAATCCAGAGATTGACTCGTCGTGAAGAAGTGAGGGCCGGTGTCAAGGATACAGAGAGAGAGAGAGAGAGAGAGAGAGGCTGTTTGTGATTAATCTGGCTGCATTGCATCAGCGCCCTCGGATCAGCCAACTGCAGAACCCAGCGAAGCGAGCGAGTCTATTCTGAGAGCAAGCCTCATCTCGACGCCAGACACCGTCTTATGACTGCCACTAAACACCAGTGGCTCTCACATCACTCTCAGTGCTTTAAACCCTGGACGATGACCTCATCAGGGCCATTACACAACACTTAACACCTATCGACCAGCGCACCGCGAATGTCACACACTCGCTTTAACACCAGCCTTCTGGAGATCCATATGCGATATTAATTAGGTCGGGCGAATATCTTCGATTAGTGTTTGATTCAACAGACTGTTAAACTAAACTACATTTTAAAAAACAGGAAGTGACGTACTTTACAATAAGGTTCATTAGTTAATGTATTTACTAACATGAACTAACAATGAGCAATACATTTGTTACAATATTTATTAATCTTTGTTAATGTTAGATAATAAAAAATACAACTGGTCATTGTTTGTTCATGTTAGTTCACAGTGCATTAATTAATGTTAACAAATACAACGTTAGAATTTGATAATGTATTAATATCACCTACGATTAATAAATGCTGTGGACGTATTGTTCATTCTTAGGTTATGTTAACTAATGAACCTTATTGTAGTGTTACCGAAATTTCTAACACACAGAAAGCTACGTTGTTGTCACATGACCTCATCATGTTGCATTTGAATGTTGGCAAAAAAAAAAAACACTAACAATTATGCGGCAGATGACAAAACTGCAGCGTGCTTATAATAAACTCCATAAAAAAGTTACTAATTGTGTTACTTGGCTACTTTTTATGGAAAGTAATGCGTTATGTTATTTTTTGCACTTCGTTTTCTTACTGGGCTTGTTTGTTTTTTAATAACAACAAAAAAAAGTTATATTTTTGGCTAAAGACCCTTTTGACGAAAATGCAATTTTCCCGCCTGTACAGTAGAGGACGCAGCTCAAACAAACAAATAAAATGCTAAATGTTTATTTTTGCTTATTACTATGATTGAATTGTATTATCAAGGGACAGCAACAAAGACGTTGGTTAATAAAGTGAGATTAAATACATAAAGTATATATGTGTTAAATGGGAAAAAAAAAGGAACTTGCGTTACTTATTTGAAAAAATAACTAAGAACAACAATTGTTTAGCATTGTTTATGTCTAAATGAATCATATACAATATTATCATTTGGCATCAGTGCTGCGCCACGACTCACCTGAACATCACGCGGCTCCAGAACACCGGATGATATTAGACGACATCTGGAGGAAAATCACTAATGAAATCCCTTTAACCTGTTTCATAAAGTTTATTTGTAAATGCAAGTAACTTCAGGGAGGTTTATATAAATTACCTTAAATAATTCAAGGTATATTCTCTGAAAATGGAGTTCGAGTGCATTGCATTGTGGGATCTGGTACCTCATGCAGTGTGCTGGTGTACTGTTGTAAAGAAAGAAAGAAAGAAAGAAAGAAAGAAAGAAAGAAAGAAAGAAAGAAAGAAAGAAAGAAAGAAAGAAAGAAAGAAAAGTTCATTTTTTCCATCAGGAATTGATTGGACGGTGTAAAGTGGCTTTATATTACATGTTTGAAAAATATGTAATAAGAACAGAAAGATGAATTCAGAAAATAAATAGAGTTTTTAAGTTCTGTTGAAGTTGCACACCAGCTTGTCTTGTGCGAGTGAAATCCAGGAGTGTTTTGCTGATTTGGTGTCTACACACACACATACACACACGCACACACACATGCACACACACACACACACACCCAGCCCTTGGCTAAACTCTAAATTAAAGAGCTGGCGATGTACTAGCTCCTCTGAGGCGAACAGTAATGAAATGGAGCCGCTGAGGCCCAGAGCACTGGACACAGAACGACACCGGACACACACACACACACACACACACACACACACACTCTCTCTCTGTCTGTCTGACTGCTGCTGTAAATATCAGCATTATTGAACAGCAGTTTCATCAGAGAGTGACGGTGTTCTGCACTGTTTAAAACACTCACATCAGATCATTGTGTATTTGAATTTGAACTGAGGAAACAAACAGGACGCAGAATTCCAATAAGAATTTGAATGCACAGAAATAGAATTTAGATTAATTGAGTTTTTTTTTTAAATCACTACTTTTTTTAAAAACAGTTTAAGATAATCTTTTAAAGTTAACTTTATGAAGTGTTGGGGAAAGTTACTCTTAAAAGTTGTAATAGTGTGCATTATTGTGCACAATAAGCTCAAGAACATGCATTTAGAAAACACATAAGGTGAATTTTCATTTCATTTGAACTTTAATTATAAGAAAATTGACTAAGAATAAACAAAAAATCGGTAACACTTTAACATAACTATAGTGTATTTGCAAATAGTTAAATAATAGTTTATAAACTGTAGTTAATACAAATAATAGTTTGTTAACGTTTTATCTGTAAATAATTCTCACTTTCGATTAGGTCACAAACAATGGGAAAATGACATTAATTAAGTGCTTTAAACCAACATTTATTGGACATTAATTGCATTAATTATCCCCAAAACTAAACATAAGCACTTACAAATAAATCAATAAAATCATTTTGTCAATATAAATTACCTACAAATAAGATCACATTGTTAAAATACATCATTTAGGATTATGAGAAAGAATATACAGTTTGTACAGTATAAAAATTTCTAGTCCCTATAAAACATGGTGTGTGTGTGTGTGTTTAATGTTATTGTAAACATTTTACGGATCACTGAATACGAATGCAATTAATGTCAAATAAAGATTAGTTTAAAGCACTTATTAATGCCATTTTTCGTGACCTAATCTAAAGCAAGAACCATTTACTGTTAATAAGTAAAAAAAAAAAAAAAAAAAAAAAATCTAACTCTTCTATGACCTGATTAAACAATAATAATTTCTTAATTATAGTGTCAATGAATGAACACCTAACTATTTGTATATGCATTAACTACAGTTTATAAAATATTCATTAACTATAAACTAATAGCTTGCAAATGATTTTTGAGTACTATAGTTGTTACCAAAAATTCTGAACAAATACCTAAATCCTGTACGCACAACATAATTTTGAGACCTGAGCTGCGTGATTTTTTCACGAGAGAATGATTGTGCATAAATCAAAGCATCATGTATCTAACTAATAACAGTAATAAAGCATGATTACGGGCGTTTGTTTGTTTGTTTGCAGTTGGCGCAGACTGTCATTTCTGTCCTCAGACTCTATTCCTCAGTGGATTCCAGCAGCTTACAGCGTTATCCTCCGGAGAGCTTCTCCAGGTCCCACTATAAATAGACCAATTAGAGCTGTTTTTCTGCGCCGGGTGTGTGGTTTCTTACAACAGCCCACTCACCCGCGAGAGAGGGTCATTAGCGGGACTGTCACCAGCTCACCTGTGTGCTTGCTTTTTGGGGACGTTTGAATGCAATCAAGTCATTTTAGAGGAATTACTGCGAGTTGCATGTGTGGGCATGGATTGCCGATTAATTTGTTTCAAAATGCCTGTTTTACTCGCCTATAATAGATGCGTCCCCCGCCAGTGCGGGCGAATTAATTTAGCCAGCGCTGAGGGGAGTTTTACACCCCGAGACGGTATTACTTAACAGAGAAATCTGTCTCTTCCTTCGCCTCCCCTTCACCCACGATCCCCATTGCCGCAGGACATCGCATAAGATGTGCTCTCACCCAATTTGTTTGCCTTTCTGCTTAATTGACTGCGCTTGATTGCTCCTGTTAAATCACAGAGAAGCTGTGAAGGAACTCCGGCCGGTTTTATCGCTTTGTTTGTTTATGACGCTACGCATTTCATTTATCTGAATAGCGCTGGAACAAGAAACATATTCCCTTCAGGACTACCGAAATCATCCCGATTCCCTGGGCTCCCATAAGGCTTGGCAGCTTTTTGATGGTTCCATTGTGCGCCGGTTCCTGGGTGCCACAGACTGAGTTTCGTTCGGTTCTGAAGCGTAAGACAGCCGCGAACCCAGAGCCCCAGAGCCGCAGGGCTGGCTGTCAAAACCGGCTGGTCGTCTGGGATTACTCCAGATTGGAGCTCATTAGCGTCCCGCTGAGAATCACACGCTAAATGGTATCAAGCAGCTATTTTAGACGAGGTAATCTCGAGAACGTGGTGTATTGTGGCGCTTGAATTATTTCCCAGAGATCTGGAGGGGGAAACAAAAGTGGGGTCCACGGCGAGAGGTGAAAAGTAGTGTTGTTTGGATTCACAGAACGCAACAGTTGAGCATTGTCACTGTCAGCATGCCACGTGGATTTAGCGCTGTCTGCAGTTAAATGGCTAAATGATGGGACAACACACACATCAGGAAAAAACAAAATATAGCTGCAAGCAGCCATTAAGGGGCCAAGCACAAAGAAGGGATGATAAGTCATGCAAGCACGGCCGGGAGCATCAGACCAACTGCAACAATGGGCAATTAAAGACACATTAAGATCATTTTAGGCAAAATAGCTGAGAAAAATCATAAATATAGTCACCAGTAATTTGATTTAATGGATTATCACTTTTGACCAAAAGGTGGCGCTGTGATCAGATTGATGTGGTGTGGTCAGAGTAAGGCGACAATGACACATGCAAAGTTTGGTGTCAATATTGCAGAGATAGTGTCGTTTTGGCATCATGTTATCAACTTTGTTGATAAGGTAAACAAAAACGGTTTCGTTTATCGACATGAAATCCATAGCATTGGTCTGTAAATTTTAAACACAAAAAAAGTTACGGACTGCAGCTTTAATCAAAAGTTATTAGCATTTTCTAAATTTTTTGACCACAAAGTGGCGCTGCCCCGAAAGTTTTTGAGTACATTAAGGGCACAGCGTCAAAGACACGTCCCGAGTTTCGTAACAATATGCCAATGCATTTCGTCAAATATAGTATTTTACGATAAAATTCAAAATGGTAGATGCCCAAAATGGCCACATTTGGGTATCGTTCGACTCGCATGCTGCACCAAATCTAAAGAGACCAGTTGTGTGATTTTTGGCCAAACCGTTCAGAAGTTATAAACAAAAAAAGCCATTTTGCATATCTCCTGACCACTAGGTGGCAGTGTGCCGAAACTGTACAGGTAATCTCAGATCACGGTTGTCATAACATACACCAACTTTAGTCAGAATATGCTAAAACGTTGCGGAGATATAGCCTCACGTCCATTTTGGCGTGCTCTTCGACGAATTCGTGAACAGTTCGACAAATCAACTTGAATAGGAGAAGTTTGAGTATGTAGTAAAAAAACGGAAAATTTTGACGGAAAATTACGTCATTGGGTGCAATCAAGTCATATCGAGCTGTGTATTTAGTTTCTATCCGCTACGGTTCAAGAGTTATTAACATAAAGTAAGTGCCAATTCAAACAGTTGGTGGCGCTAGCGGGATTGAGTTAAGAGACTTCAAATTCGCTATGGTGACTGTTCAAATGTCCTCGATCTATGTGCCAAATTTCATAACTTTCCCACCAGCGGTTCTATAGGCTGCCACAGACTTCAAAAGTGGAACAATACGATTACAATCATGATAACATCATTGGCCCCTAAAAAAACTCACTAGTTGGGAAGCACTGCTTTAGACGATGTGCTGTAAAAGAAAAACATAACGGTCATTCATTTGTGTTCAGTGATTCTCAACTGGTTTTGCTTCTCGACCCTATATTTGACATCAAGCTGTGGCTGAATACTGTCACAATTGTTTGTTAAAAACATAGGTATTTTAGACGAGGTGATCTCGTATATTGCTGTGCCTGAATTATTCCAGAGAGATCCGAGAGGGAAGACAATAGAGGCACAGGTTGTTGGGATTCACAGATCGCACCAGTTGAGCGTCGTCGCTGTCAACACGCCGCGTCGGTGCCAGTGGATTTAGCTCTGTCTGCGGTTAAACGGATTGCTAAACGATGGGACAACGCATTCATCAAGGTGCTTCCCGTCTCACTGGACCTCAGCCAACGGCAGACAAGACGATGGAGCCGTGACCCTGAAACACGAGCGCCGCTAATAGTCTAATTACACGAGCTACGGCAAGACTACATAGACAGCAAACACAAACGCTCTCATTGGAAGAGAAAGAGAGGAAATCCAACGCTGATCCGACCACCAACTCGCCACAATATGATCCCTTTTAAGCTCTTAGGCTTGATAGGATGCCAAGTGGCCCCGTGTCGAGTCCCTTGAAATGAACTGTGCTAAAAAGACTTGCGTTCAGTGATTCTCAACTGGTTTTGCTTCACGTCCCTGATTTGATCAATTAGAAATCAAGCAGTGGCTGAATACTGTGCATGTAACGTGACTGATGAAAGCTAAATGTTCAGCATCATTACTCCAGTCTTCAGTGTCACATGATCCTTCAGAAATCACTCTAATATGATGATTTGAGGCTCAAGAAACATTTATTATGATTATCAATGTTGAAAACCGTGATAAATCTTTGATGAATAGAAAGTTCAAAAGAACATTATTTACTTGAAATGGAAATCTTTTGTAACATTATAAATGTCTTTACTGTCACTTTTGATCAATTCAATGCATCATTGCTGAATAAAAGTATTAATTTCTTTCAAATAATAAGAAAATCGCACCGACCCTAAACTTTTGAATGGTATAGCAAAAATAAAATAACATTATTTTTAGTATATATACACACACACAATTTTTTCTTTAATTATAGCATTATATATCAAAAAGAAAATATTATTTTGAATTTTTGCATATAGCAAACATAAAAAAAAAACCGACCTTAATGCATTTTATAATTATTTTTCTTAAACTCACCAGTGCTGGTGACCTCACCAGGATGCTTAATTATCTTAACTAACAAGACTTCAGTGGTCGACCACCTTTACCACAAAAGACCATGAAGGATGCCTGACAGTTTAGCACTGGCATATGAAGAACCCGTGCATGTCAGGTGGTTTAAACCCATGCATGTCCCAATATCACGCTTTGATCTGATACGCCTAGTGCCACTCGCTTCCCCCCAGCAGCGGATTGGCTTTCTCACTCCGTAACGGCTAACGTTTCAGCCTCAGGTCTCTGTCTCCAGCCTCCTTATCAGGTAACCTACCTGCCGAAAGTCAACTCGTAGAGTAAAGCTTCGACAGCGGCCCGCCGTGGACCTAGAAAGCCACTCTATTGTAATGTAAAGCCTCGAGTCAATGCGAAACGCACAGACTCTAATGAGTGACCCAGCGGGGTAGCCATTAATTAGCTGAGATGGATAATTAGTAGTAATTAAGAGCGTTTTCACCATGCATGCACGTTTGTTGTGTCAGGCATTGCGTCAGCTGAGCCAATTTGTAAAGGTTTGGGTTAATTATTTTAGAAAGTGAATCAGATACTTTTGAGTCTGTCATCTCATTAAGCATGTGAATGACAGGGGCCACGGAGCAGGTAACCTCGCCGCTTCCCGTTAGATCCGGAATCTAATATGGAGATGCAGAAATTACAGACAGGGCACGGGATGAATTATTCAGTCAAGACTGCCAGTTCGCTGATTAATTAATCATCAAGCACCTCTCTGCTGGGGTTTATCTGAGAGCCAGGCAAACGGACTGTTTGCATTTCGCCGGATCTCTTTGTAGCGCTGGCTACGAGTTTCAATCAGCCAGAGACTTCAGAGTCATAAACATAAACGAGTGAGTAGAGATGTCGACTTCAATTTTGCTTTTAGTCTGAAGCAAAAGGGAAGTTGCTCCGTCGCAGCACTGCTAGAATTCAGCACACACCTGTACACTCTAAAAAAATGCTGGGTTGTTTTAACCCAAATTTGGGTCAAATATGGACAAACCCAAATGTTGGGTTAAAAATGTCATTCAAAATTTTAACCCAACTTCAACTTTCACTTTCAACTGTACATTTTCTAATTACATTTGTCCATATTTGACCCAAATTTGGGTTAAAACAACCCAGCATTTTTTTACAGTTATTGTGTATATTTAATCCTTACCGAAGCAATAAACACTAAAACAACAAGATCATGCCTTTTAACTGTGGTAAAAATCATTGTACCGCATAGCTTGATACTAACAGTGACAGTAGCAGTGTTCATTAAATACATTTCTTATTTCTTCCAAAATCATGCATTAACTAACAATGAACAATACATGTGTCGTTGTTGTTAACTGTTAATTATTATCTCATGTCCATTAAATAATTAACAGATACAACTTTTGATCCAAGTAATGCAGTAGTTAATGTTGAAATTAACATTAACTGAGATTATTGAATGCTTTACAAATATTTATCCTTGTTAGTTCACGTAACTAATGTGCTTAATTACATTTATTGTAAAGTGTTAACAAATTAACTAATTATTCACATAGTTAATTAGTCTAAATGCAGGCTGATGATGGTGTTTTAATGGTTTGTAGCTTTAAGTGACAAACCTTGACATTTTTGGGAACAATAAGGTCAAATTAGTTAGTTCATGCACTAACTAACTAACTAATTAACTAACTAACAATGAGCAATATATTTGTATTATCTGTTTTGGTCACATTTTAGTTTAGGCTCCAATTCTCACTATTAACTAACTATTAACCACAACACTTGCCTCAATAAACTCTTAATTACTGCGTATTAATAGTTATTAATGTAGTTGTTGAGTTTAGGTATTGGTGGATTAAGGGATGTAGAATATGGTCATGCAGAATAAGGCATTAATATGTGTTTTATAAGTACTAATAAACAGCCAATATATCCTAGTAATGAGCATGCTAATAAGCAACTAGTTCATAGTGAGAATTGGACCCTAAACTAAAGTGTTATTAATCTTTCTTATTAAAGTACAACTGTTCATTGCTAGCAGATACAACAGATACAAGAACTACTTGTAAAGTGTTACCCAATTAACTAATAAAAACAGTTCATTAGACAAAATGCAGGCTGTTTGCATGGTTTGTAGTAACTAACTACTATTGCTAGTTAGGGTTAGGGATTTAAGTGAGCAGGCTTACAGTTGGACAATAAGAGACACGAGGACGGGCTCTTCAGTATCAGTGCGCAACTGCATAGCAATGCACTAAAAACAAGTTCAACTGATACACAATCACAATGATTTTTGAGCCATTTTATGATATGATTCCCCCCTCACTAAAGGTATCAACTACAAGTCTGAGGTGTTGAGGCATTGATAGCGCAGGTTTGGTCCAAAAGGAGTTTTCCCTGCACTAATCAAAGCTCAGGGAGCTGAATGAGTCTCGGGTTACAGCGAGGAGTTCGCAGCTGCCTGGCAGAAGAAGACGGCAGGAGGCCTTCGCTCGGTGTGTGACGGGGGGGGAGACGCTCAGTGGGCCGTCAGCACAGCTGCTTTTTTCAGTCCATCACAGACCCCCAGCTCCTGACACGCTGAGGCCTTCTCTCGGAGACAAGGAGAGGTCAGCCAGCAGCTAAAGGTGGGGGGCTTTGAGGAATTGGAGGGAAAGGGAGTGAAAAAGAGAGAAAAGAGGCGAAAAGAAAAAGCTGTATTGATGTTTCCACCCCTGAATCCCAAGCCATGTTGAGTCATACGTACGGCAACCGACCAAGAGCCACAAGTCAAGCTCGTGGGGGGAAGGGGGTCCACCAAATCCATATCCATATGGTCTGGATCATGAGCGGTCCTCAACTGGTGGGTCACGACCCAAAAATGCCTCGCAGGTCTGTTTGGAAAGGGTCACGAAAACGCGCATAATGCAGAAAAAGTAGTACACCTTCAGTGTAAGTAGCTTTCGATATACAGGCATCTGCCGAATGCATAAAAAATTAAACGATTTCTGTATCGTTAAAGGTCGAAATCATCTGCAACTTGGTAGAAGCCAGTCAAATTAGATGAAGAAAAATATGCAGGACAAAAGAAAACACGAACCAAACTACATAGAACGAGGATGAACACTGCGCAGCAAGTAAATCATTATATTACTTATTTATGCATTTGCATTTATCCAAAGTGACAGGAGTGTATTCTGGCTAAATGTTTTGCAAGCAACATATTGTAATAAAATTGCAAATATATATAAATGTAGTTCAAACAATAGACTCCGCTTTCAGGAACTGCAATGCAATGCAATACAAGGTGCTTTGGATCAAAACATCTGCTAAGCAACTTGTACAATGCATACCTGGATAAAAGTATATGCCAGAATGCATAAATGTAAATGTAAGCATCAGATGTTTCACCAGTTCCTGGTTGTTTTGGGGGGGGGGGCTCTTAAAAGTGTCAAATTGACGTCACAGCTGAATGAAGGTCTTGTGGTGCCATCATTCAATCAGCACTGTCAGGACGTAATAAATGCAAGGTAATTAGTCACGTGACATTTACGGCTTAGGTGATTGACTAAAACAATGTGCAGAAGTTGCATGCAGTGTGTTTCCAGCCGAGCTGATGAATGGGGACGCTTACGGTTAGAGAACTCCAGGTATTGACATGCGTGCATTTTTTTTTTTCAAAGAAAACATTTCACCATAAATAATTTGGTTCTCATATTGAGTCACGACTTGATGTCCAATTTAAAACCAGGATCCTGAAGCAAAACCAGCGGAGGGCCGCCGGTCAGAATGATCTACGACCTGCCAAATAAATCAGCGGCACACTTCGCATGCACATATTTAATGCAAATGCAAATGTTGGTAAATGTCTTCAATGACATTTAGCGCTTTTACTTTCTCAATGAAGGCTCTATATAACAATCAGTCAATTACGTCTCGCGGTCTCCCCTCCCACCGCCCGGCCAGATAAGGCACATGGAAGTCTTTACAACCCATCCAAAACCATTAGAGATAATAGAAGCGTTAAGTGAATCCAAGCAGCCTGAAGCAGCCAATGCCACCGGGTTCCTCGGCCCATAGAGCGCAAACAAAAGGAAGTTTCAGGCGACCCGGGTGCGCGGCCGTCCACCCTAACGGGGACCTAAGATTGTGAAGCATTCCCAAGCACAAGAGATCCTCTCCATCCCCCTTTCCTCATGCTCTCCTGAAGAAGAAACGTCTCTCTCTCTTTTCAAGCAGCTTGCTTTTGGATGAGCTCTCTTTAAAAAGATAGCAAAATCTTTGTTTATTCCCATTGTTCAAGGGGTGGGGGGTGGATTTTCCCCCTCTTTCTCTCTCTATGCTGATTTCCATCGGCTCTGCCCAGCTATTTAAGTGTGCATTGTGAAGGCTGACCTATGAAAAATTCAGAGGACAGACAAGAGACCCAAGCCAGTGGCCCTCCACTGTTGGGCTCCTTGGGGATCGCTGGACTGTGGGAGACACTGCCATTTGCACACCAATTGCTGAATCCCATTCTTGAAGCCAAGCTGGGCTTAGATACCCCTCCTCCTCCTCCTCCTCCTCCACTTTCTCTCCCGTTCTCCAGCAGCCCCACCATGGTGTTCCTCTGTGAGGGGAGATGAATAGGAAAACCTGCTTTGGGACTGAATGAATGCACAGACTGTCAAAGCTCTCAAAGGCCTGCAATTTTAGAGCCACTTGTGTTGCATATTAACATGTATGTGAGGACTAAACCATGTGGCCAACACACGCGCTGGGGAACGGCAAAGCGATTGGCGTCTTAAACAAACATGCGTCGCGGGGTTTGAAGAGCTGGAGCGCTATCTTGCCTGGAAGAGCCAAACGGCTTAATGTTGGATGCAGGACAAATCAAATCAGTTTTTAATAAGCTTAAGTGAGACGTAATGACATCAGGAGGGCGGATTAATTAAAACGCAGAGTTCGATGATCGATTGAACCCGACTCTTAAAATGTGCAGATCTAATTTAAGCATTTATAAACTTGTCTTGTCTGTGCTTTAAATCGACAAACCACCAATGCAACGCTGAAACCAAACGAGTTTGTAGTAAAAGCAGAGGTTTGCAGTCATCTCCAAATGGGAAAACTGTCTCACTGTAGCTCCAGTAAATTGGAAAAACAAGAGCAAGAATGTCTGGCGCCAGCCAAAGAAAATGCACCTTCGGCCTAACTACACTAGGACATTTTTCAGACTGCGTTTCCTGTTAGAGATTCCGTCTCTGAGACGGTGCGTCACACTTGGGAATCAGAATCGCAGTGGTATTGACTCCTTGCGCTGGAACAGAGACGCAAATATCAAAGACGTGTAAAGGGCACAAAACACACGACTGATGATACAACACTGTGACATCGCAACTGAAACGTAGCATTTATCTGGTTTCATGCATGAGTTTTTGTTGCATTTATGTGCCATTTCTCATATCTCTAGTTTGAACTAGTTTGAAGTGACTAACTTACAACTGGTGGGGTAAAACCAAATTGGTTGCAATTTATTTTACAGTCCTGTTCCGCATGTACATACTATGTACTTAAAACCCCTGGTAGTTAGCTTAGTACTTTCTAGAGTAAGTACACTGTAAGGACATGTACTGTAAAATAAAGTGCAACAAAAAAATCTGTTGCAGGTCTGATTATTAACAGCAATGCTGAACTCAGATACAAAACAAATTGTTTTGTATTTAACTAAATGATAACAATAGAGAAAAGGGGTAGGACTTGAAAAGTTTGCTATGAACTTCTTCCTACTCCTTTTTGAACATGGCAATTTCTAATTTGAATGACCTTTATTAATTTTGGAAGTTTGTGCTGAGAAGCACAGTTCCTTATATAACTATTATTTTAATTTTATTTTTATATGTGAAAGCATGTTTGTATAATTCTTACTTTTATGTTTTCTACATGTTCAAAATAAAACTACTACTACTACAGATAATAAAATGCAACTAATTATATAATGAGGCATAGTTAGGCTAATAAAACGAGTATTATCAACTTGTAAACGAGAAAAGACACCATCTAAATGATCTTTTAATCGTTTAAAGTCATGCATGCAATATGGTAACACTTTACAATTTATTAGCACATATTAATGCCTTATTCTGCATGATCATATTCTACATCTCTTAATACCTAAACTTAACAACTACATTAATAAGCAGTAATTAGGAGTTTATTGAGGCAAAAGTGGTAGTTAATAGTGAGAATTGGACCCTAAACTAAAGTGTGACCATCCATATATACTGTATATACAAACACACACACATTTTTTTGGTCATGTTACTCAATACAGCCAACACAGCGTCCGGTGTTTGATTCAAGTATTCGGCTGGTAGCTCACATTTCTGCTGATGTTTATGCATTTACAAAGTTGTTTATTCCATGTCATGTTAATCATTTTGCATATTCGTCTGGGGCCTGTGCAGTTCATGGTAACACTACTACATTTCAATATTGTGTTTCTGTTCAACATGGGTCCTGAAACAAAACCAGTTGAGGAGCAGTGAACTATAACATAATCATCACATGTTGTGTGCGTACACATTATACATTCTTCTAGGAAACGTGAGGTTTGGAAACGGCCCTTAGTTCATTTGCAAACACGATAACTATTGCACTGTATGCGCAAAATTTCACTTCGCATCCTTGAACGAGTTCCACTATCAATAAGCAATGATTTATGTAAAGAATACCGGAGTAATCACGATCAATACCCCAGAGACTTCAGCAGTCTCCAACCCCATCCAAACCACTGGAGATTTGTAGCCGAGCATTTCACAAACAGTCTCCTCGTTTGACTTCTCTCTCTCTCTCGCTCGCTCGCTCACGGTTGAAACTATTTTCCCACTGTTTAAGATTAGTTCAGGGTAAACATAAAGAAGGCATTTCTCAGGCATATCTCGAACCCGGTGCCCCCTAATCAAACAAAAATGGATCTAATCATACAGAAAGCGCTTTTTAAAACAATTCAAGCGGTAGCCCTCGCCACAGAGAGAGCGTGCTAATTTAGCTTCTCTCACGGGAAGAACGCCACAATTCATAGGAAAATATTTAATGAGATGACAGAACATTCGGAGGAAAAGGCATAATTTACAACATATTTATTGTTAATAAGTGATTCATAATATACAGGTTATTTACAACAACAACAAAAAACTCTGCGGGCACAAATAACTTCACTTTAAGCTTCGTGTATATCACAATAATGAAAGAAAAAAAAATGGAGAAAGGAGGTAGAACAAGGAAACAGAGAGGTGTCGAAGACCCAAAAAATTGGTTAAAGACCTTTTTCTCTCCAGAAGAAAACCTATTTTCTTAAAAGGAAAGTCTTTTGTCTTCAACCATTGTCCTCGCTTGAATAGCCTGCCAATTCCGACTAAACATATTCACCATCAGTTGGTTTAAAGGCAGAGGGAAGCTCGGGGTCTCAATGGAGGCTTGGTAAAGAGGGAAAACCCAAGCAAAGGAGAGTTTCGACTTGAAACAATGGCATTCCGATGCCGGCCAGGCAGGTCACAAAGGGATGTTCTCAGGGTGAATATCAAATTTCCAAAAACAGTAGGGAGAGGACAGAACCCCCACTGGCCTTTTAAAGTCAAAAGGTTGACCCACCACAGACACACGGAGAAGACTGTGCTGGAGACCTCGGAGAACGGGACGCTTTAGAACTCGTGTGACGGAATTCTGTCTTTACCGAGAATTCCGAGGAGTTCCAAATCATAACGTAACCGAAAAAGATGCTCACCAATAAAGGAGCTTTGTTGAACAAACAGGGATAATAAATATTTATAGAGAGAGCGGCACGCTCTTGTACTAACTAGTTAAACCCCTCACTTGCAAGTCTTAAAAAAAAATGAGGTAATCCCAGCAAATTAAAAAAAAAACGGCTTTAGAAGATAAAAATACACTAAAAGCAATTGAGCCTCGCTGTCCAAGATTCCAGTCTGGTGTGCTTGTGTATTTCCTGTATCCCATTGTCTCTCCTCTCTCCAGTCAATCTACAGAGGTTTTGTTGGCCCGAAGACTTGCTCTACGGACACCCGGAGAGCTTTGCGGCTTCTCTGGGGCTAGTAAAAAAAAAAAGAAAAAAAGTATCCAATTACTGCTGGAAAACACCAAGCCAGCCATCATCATCCTTACAGTTACGGAAAGCAGCCAGCGAGGTCCCGAAGTGGTTGGAGTTGTTCTGGATGAGTTTAAGTCGCATCTGGAAGTGAGAGGAACAGCAGGGGCCCCTCATCCCACCCCCATCCCCGCGTCCCGAGGTTTTCCGGACACCGCGGGTGGTTTCCTCCAGGTCCCACCCCCACCCTCACCGCGAGATCGAGCAGCACCTGTGGAGAGACGCGACACATGTCAATCATCCCGTCGCCATGGAGTCGCCGCCGACGGCTCGCGGGAATATCAACGGGAGCCGGCGCTGGGACGGCGGGAGACAGATGGCACCACGTCTGCGGATCGTTGCGTGGAAATTAAGCGAGTCGGTACAGATCACGGCACGGCCTCACTGAACTCATTTTCTCATTTAAAAATAAAATTAAGAGTTTAAGCCTTGAAGCAAACCAACAAGATCTGAGATGAACCACCATAATATTACAAACTCTGATTGAACGCAATAACATATCCCATAATGCACTGCGGAATGATGAAAACATTGGTACAATATAAAACTATGGACTTAAAAACGAAATATTTTATAATCATATCAGGGTTATTAGTTACCAAAAAAAAAAACAAGACAAAAAAATGATATACATGTATAGTTTTATGATGAAATATATATATATATATATACACTGTTTATATATATATAAATTAAAACATTTTTGTTTACTTAAAATAGAATAAATATGTCTCATAACCAATTAGTTTAACTTGATGTACCAAAATAAAATGAAAACTGAAGATATTAAAAAACACAACTAATAAAAATGACAAAAACATAAAACTTCAACTAAAACAGAAAATATATCAATAAAACGAACTCAAATTATTCATTGAAACTATAATAGTACCTCTTAAGTAACATTATTATAAAAATGTATTATGCATTTGTAAATACATTATAATCATTATGTTTAAAAATCATTATATTTTGTGTTTAATGCTAAATATTCCGAGTCGTTTTAGAGTGTGAGGAGGCGGACTCGATTACATCATCCGCAATGCTTCATGGGAGTGGGCGGCGACTGATGAGCTTTTTTGGAGCAAATTCTGTTTCCATGGTAACAGTGCGTTCTCTGATTGGTGGATCGTTCTCTTAGTTCTTCACAGAGAATTTGGCTAGTAAACACACTAATTTTTGCTCATGAATATGAAATCACACGAGCAAAAATCACTTAACCTCAAGAGCTCATGGTAGGTCTGAGTTAAAAGTCATCAAAAAATACTTCTGAAACCCGGAGTGATTGATATATCTGATAGATTTGATTGTCTTACCTTTTTTTCTCAGTAATACGCTAAGGAGAGGCATCAGAGGAGCGCTCCTACCCATGTCCTGTGAGGAGATACAAGAGAAAAACTTATTAAAATCACATCACCGATGTTTGGAATTAAACATATGCTTAAACTCTGTCATCATTTACTGACTCTCATATCCTGCCCAGTCTTTTCCAAATAAAAATGATTTGCACACTATATTTCTGAAATACACATTTTATAGAAGTCTGTGAAAGTGACTTATTTAATGTAATTAATGTCAAGCGTAGCATAACATGTGAAAACTGCACATCTGTATTTGTGCCCAATGAGAGCACAAGTTTATCTGAAATGCACATTTCCCAATAAATTGGCTTAGAATGAATTTGCTTGGTTATATTGGGTTACACTTTATTTTAAGATGACATAGTTACATTGTACTTCCTCAAACAAGTACTGAGTAATATTCATGTACTTAAGGTTTGGTTTAGGTTTAGTTACTTATGCATAATTTACTGTTATTACTATTGTAAGTACGTGTTGTAAAGCGTAACTACGTCACCTTAAAATAAAGTAACCATATATTTTTAATTCCTGTGTGTTTTGAATTCTGTTAAACTTAAAGGATTTGTTGTGGATTGAAGGGAACCAAAATACAAGGTGATAGTGTTTATAATGTTTGAAAACATTTCATTTTCTGGTATTTCAAATAATTTCTGAATGTAATAATAAAATGTGACTTAAACACACTGATGTGACTTGTTTTCTCTCTCAACAAGGCAATTTTGTTTTAAAACACAGTATACAGTTTAGTGGCAAAAAAAGAAAATTGCATCTTTACCCTTTATTCAAATATTATTAAAAAAATTCAGTCACACTTTAGATTTGAGTCCAATCCAATTCTCACTGTTAACCAACAATTTTGCCTCAATACACTCCAAATTACTGTTTATTAATAGGTATTGGTGGATTAAGGGATGTAGAATATGATCATGCAGAATGAGGCATTAATATGTGCTTTATAAGTACTAATAAACAGCCAATATCCCGGAAAATATGCATGATAATAAGCAACTAGTTAATAGTGAGAATTGGACCCTAAACTAAAGTGTGACCAGATTTTCATAAAGACTTTGTAAGTATATTGCGTAGTTGTGCTTGGAGTCGATTGTTTTATTTGTTATATAACTCAAATGACAAAACGTGAGACACTTTTTGGCCAGACTGTCATACAAAAAAATTACGAACACAAGCGAGAACCAACAAAATATGAATTGATCATGTTGTAGTCAATGTGAGGTTTTTGTTTGTCTATGCATTATTTTTGTAGCTGTATAATTAATTTAGTCAGATAATTACCTCAACCAAGTTTAGGGTCTCGTTCTTCCCTCATAATTTGAATTTTTAAAAACAATTTTTCAATATCCCGTTTGGCCACTTTTTATTCCCAGCGCCTGTTCACACTTCATATGGAAAAGAGCAGCCAGGATACTCTTCAAACTCTCTTTTGCGCATGTAACCGGTGTTAATTTTCACCAGAACTGTTCCTTTAAACCCCATCTTCTTGCGAATCATCCCGACAGTGCAGACTTCATTACTCAAACGCCAGGATTGTGTCCATATCATTGTTAAGTGCTTATATTGCGAGTCTCTCAACAGCAGCCAGCAGAACTGCAGGGGACGCAGTGGGTTCCTCCCCACACCAGAGCGTGGAAATAGCTTGGCACCGGCACGCTCTTTTACATAAACTAGTCCCTCTAGAACCTGTTTTTATATGCTGTTATATGGTTTGAATTTCCATTGACAAATTAGAATGAAATTATTCTAAAATATTCTAAAGAGAGCGCAGGACCCCGGCCAAGGGATATGAAAGAGCTTTTCACAGTTTTCAAGGGCCCAGAGCACTAAAGGAGTTTCACATCAGAGCCCCGGGGCCGATTCCCCCCCTCACCCGCGGACAGGGATCGCCTTCATGAGCGCCGGGCCTGAATCTGGAAGAGGGGAAGGACTGGGAACGAGGGCCAGCTGTGGGGCCCAGTCTGTCTGGATGGCTGACTGCTCTGTCTGGCTCTTAGACGGCTCCTCTTGGCCAGCGAAACACATGCACTAAAGCCTACGCATGGAAAAGCAACACCCTTCTGCTCCATATGCCGTTCACAGGCAGGCTCTGCTCACTTACAAACGAGGGGGGAGAAACTTGTTGGTTTATGTTTCTGTGGGTGGGGTGGCTAAGAAGAAACATTAATGATCTTCGAGACACGTATGACTACAACAACATATGAGGTGACACGGAAAATTTGCATCTTGGCTCTGGGCTTGAGGGATGATCTATCCGTAACGGTTCTGGGCGTTTAAAGCACTGTGGGGGGGGTTTTAAACAAAAAATTCAATTCTGTCCTTATTTACTCAAACTTATTTTAACTGTAACACTGAAACAAGCATGTTCTGTAAAGCAGCTGAGTTGTGAAAAGGGCCATGCAAATAAACTTCTTTCTGTTTAACACAAAGATCTTCCCCTGCAACATTCTTGCGTTCAATTAAAAAACACGGACTAGAAATGAAATGTTTTTGTATATCGTTTCGAAAACACAGTATAGTGGCCAAAATAGAGTCTGGCTTAGAAAAAATGCCATATTTACCCTTTATTCAAATATTATTAACATTTTCTGTTACACTTTAGATTAGGGTTCAATTCTCACTATTAACTATGTCTTTTGCCTCAATAAATTCCTAATTAGAATTCAGTTTCAGAGCAGCTTTACAGAAAATCGTGATGCTAATGTTTATAATATCTTAAAAAGTTGCATTTAGCAGATTACAGCTGGGTGATCAAATATAATATAGAGAGTTTTGATGGGAATTTTCAGTGATAGATTATAGCATTTTTATGTCGTAGCTTGGCGGTATTTAAAAAAAGTAAAACATGTTTGGTTTTATGGAAAATGGCAGCTTGGACATTCTTCCTAATGTCTCCTTTTGTGCTGCTTCACATAATAATAATACTATAGGTAACACTTTATTTTACAGTGTCGTTACACACGTTACTATTACTATAAATTGTGCTTCATTAACCTAAAACACTAGCCCTACAGTAAGTACATGCAGTTCATTATTATTACTCACTACTTAACACTGTAACACAGACACCTTAAAATAAAGTGTAACCTAATAATCATACAGGGCTGGTGAGTAAACAGTGAGAGAATTGATATTTTTAGGTCAACTGCTCCTTAATGTTTAGCATGGAGAGATGATGCACAAATCAAAGTGATGCATCTCTGACGATACAGGCCTGTCCCTTGACAAAATGCTAAAGCGGAATTCAATACATGCCAAGACAAGACCATGTTATTATTATTTTTTTTTGCTCGTTTCCACCCTGACATTCCTCACGGAAAAATGCAGTGTATCACACGGACACGAGAAGACACTAATTAATTCTGCTCGGCAAACAAACACTCCCACAAAAAGGTGTGCATCTGCACATGTAACGCTCAAATTGCTATCGATCATGCAAACGGGAGATATTAGCTGAATGAATTTAATTATAAACTGCCCGTACTGTATGCAAATGACGAGTTGCACAATTACAACAGATGAAAACAACTGAGGAGGAAAACGTTCAAAGCTATGGATGGTTATTTTAGGATATGTGTTTTTAGAGCCACTGAGATATCTAGCTTTTCTGACAAACAGGGAAAATGTTCATAGACATGGAAGCTTATTTTTGCAAAGGACCTGCAAGTTACACAGCGTTTGGAGTGTACACTGTTTGCTGATATTTTGCACACAGATATCAAGCCCTCTTTTCTCCTCACATCACTGACGTCCCTTCCTCACAAAACGCATCCCTATACCTGTGTTCTCAGCCTGTTTCTGGAGTGCTGTTTTGAGTCGTTTTCCCAGGAGACCATTGCATCTTCTCCTTTGTTTTCTGTCTGTTCTGGCCTTTAGTGTTTATTCTCAGAGCCACAAAGCTGTCAGAATATCCGACAGCATCTGACAACCTTCTCCATTTATTAGGCAAAATAGTGAGAAAAAAACAAAAGAAAGCTCAGAGTCGGAGATAGCTAGGACTTTTTGATCGGACTGCATTCTGATAGCATGCTTTTTTGCAACTTACATCTGTTCTAGATTTGGTCAAGATCACGCTCCTGAAATTATTGCAGTTTTTAAACAATAAAATATCTTCATTTAGCTGGTAATGATGGAATTTAAAAGAATTTACAAAAAGGTGTGTGTGTGTGTATATATATATATACACACATATAAATATAAAATAAAAAGCATTTGTTAAAATAACAAAATACAAACAGCTAAAGTGATCAAAACTGCAGCAAAAAGTCAAATGTGCACAGAGAAAAGGCTACTGCATTTCTAAAAATAAATAAACCAAAACTCAATACCCGGTGCAAAAGATGGACATAGAGATAAATGCAAAAAACAGATTTGTGGTCTCTGGTGTGTTTGTCGTGAAGGGAATACCGTGCAACTGGCTGTGTCAAAAGCTTTTGGAAGTTTTATGTTACAAGGGCTTGAGATATTCCTGTAAAGAAAATGATTTCGACCCTCCTCTCAACTATCCAGAAAATCAAACACATCCCCTCATGAATATGATGCCACACGTCTGATTATGACATATCTGATGGCGAGCAATTACAGGACCAATCAAGAAGCCCGAAGTGACAGGAAGGAGAATTTAGAGTTAAAACCACACTGAATCTTGGCCTTGCGCCCGATGCCTGAGTTTAACTCTCACACCACATTGTTATCAGGCCTCACGGGTTAATAACGCCGCTGCGAGCTCTAACGTGCCTGTAGTCAAATTAATGGCAAACTTGGCTGCACCAACCTCCTTAGACAACGTTTCTTTCCAAAATAACGCAATAACACCCATGTCTTTGCTGTGGCATTCAACGAGAAATTCAAGGAACTGGAGCTGCGTGACCTACGATGCTCTTGACTGATATTTTACACCGTCGACAATACATCTGAACAGCCGTGTAAAGTTTCCAGTAAATAATTTGATAAGAAAGCCTGGGGTAAAAACACTTACGCTACCCAGGAACACATTAAACACTGGAGACATATTTTCTAAACGCAGCATTACAGAATTGATTCCAGTTTATTTGTACTTAAATTTAAAACACAAAAAAGGTCTGAATGCTCTCCACTCTCATTAAAATCTTAATTACAGGTACTCTCTGTGCAAGATAAATATTTAAGAGACAAAACCTTCAGTTTACATGATGTTAGACTCCTAAAATGTAGGGTTTAACATTGAAGACATTGTAGTCACTTGCATGTCTTGTGTACTTGTTTAATATAATATAAAATGTTTAATAATGTCAGAAATAGGAATACTACTATTAATCATTACTGCTGTGTTTTTTCCTGCTAGTGCTACTAATTTCACTAACACACACACGTATATAGATATGACATATATAATAAAATTGCAATTTGTATTGCAAATTGCAGAGCCCAACAAACTTTCTCTGCTGCCTGTCAGTGGGTTAATTATAATTTTGCTTCCTGTTTTCTGTCAGCTGAAGACTGAGTGTTTTAAAGTGTGCTAATTAAAGCTCACTTCTGGGTGACAGATTAGTTGTAAATGGGTCCCTGTGCCTGAGGTTAAGCTACCTTGGGTTGTTCATTATTCAACCATTAAGCCATCAAAGTAAACTCAACAGTCCATAAAAACACCAATTCATCAAGCTCTCACTGCGAGTCAATGAAGTTTACCTTCTTTGTTGTCACTCTGGCCCCGTGCTCGATCCCAGAATCCCAGGCACTTGTCATTACTGGGGTCCTCTATCAGAGCCTTGTTTCCAGGGACGTACCAGGTGGCATGTTGCTCTGTCATTAGAGAGTCAAGGTCAATGGTATTCACTGAGCCCTTGCCTGTGACCGGGCTAGAAGTGGCCAAGGCGCACTCCCCGTTCAGACCGGCCTGGCACTCGGCCTTTTTCCCCGATTTCCCTCCCATCGGCTGGTCCTCGGAGATGCTGAACTGCTGCCTTTGCAACTGGATCTGAGCCTGCAAAATCTCCAGAGGATGAACCTCGTCCTGGCCCGAGTTGCTCAACGGCGTCCGCACCTGATCCATGCACGGGGCGTCACTGTAACCCGCCCTGTTTTCAGAGTTACACTTCACGCCCGCTCTGCAAGGCCTCGGGTCCTCGGTGCTGTAGTTTGGGCTTGCTTCGTCTAAATAATCCATGCATGGTGAAACGCCATCCGATTTGCCAACGCTTTGAATTCCACTGTCCATCGAGGTGGCGAGGTCGGGTTTACCGAAAGAAGGGGAGACCAGCGACCTCTCCGGGGTCTTCCCTCGGCTTTCCAAGCCTATACTCAAGGCTGAACCCTGTTGACTCGGACTCACGACGGGGTTTCCAGCACCGCACGGTGGAGAGAAGTTTCCAGGACTGATGTGCCCACTGTCTCGCCTCTTCTTCCCTCTTCCCTTGCCATTGCCTGTTGCCATTTTCCCCTCACATCCAGACTCCATGTTGTCATTCGGGGAGAGGGTGCTCGCTTCCCTTTTCGCCATCTGGCCCGTACCACTTTGACCTGTCGCCGTATTGTTGTTGTTATTCCCAGAGCAAGGAGTTTGACTATTCTGAGAAGCATTGCTCTGGAAATACTCTGCCCCTGGGCCGCCACTGCCACTGCTATTTATGTCCTGCTCAACCTGACCTGCTTTGCGTTTGGCCTCATTTTGACTTTTCTTATTAAAAGTCACATTGAGGTTTGGGGCCCCAAGGCTGGCGATCATATTCTGGCAGGCCGTGGAAAGAGCTGCCAGACAGCTTTGGCCAAACACACTGTCTTTTGTACTGGCTTTGTTCAAATTCCCCAAAGAGAGGGCCCCAAGCTTATTGACTGACAGGTGCTGGCTGGAGAGGTACTCGGGATGGGCGGGATAGTTCCCTGGAGAGGAGCTAAATCCCGGAGGATTGCTCTGGGGGGCTCCCTGTTGACTCGGCCCTCCAGGAGGGAAACTGTGTTGCCTTCTCATCGCCATTCCTCCGAATTCAGCCGGCCTCCTGTCCGACTGCATGTTGCTCTCATCGGGAGACTGCATCTGCAGAGGATTGCTGACATTATTCTCGAATGGATGATGCGCTCCGGGAGAATTCAAAGACTGCATGTCCATGCTTGTGATGCCTTGTCTAAAAATAATATTGTGTCCGTTCTCTGCCTGCTCCAAGGCATGCGTGTTTGTTTCTCTACAATGCTGTTGTGGCTCAGGAAACCATGAGTTTTCTTGAGGTAGGTGGGGGCTGTCAAAGTTTCCATGAAAATTATTATGCTTCTTCTCGAAATTGGACTGAGACACACTACCCAGAGGGCCTCGGCAGACCATGCCGTTCGATGTGACGTCCCCGTGGAGACTTAACTGTTGCAGGTCGGGTTGCCTCATTCTCTGTTGCTGGCTTCTCGATGCCATTTGTTTGATAATCATCGCTGCGTTTTGCCGGCGTTGCTGTTGTTGTTGCTGCTGCTGCTGAGGGCCGGAGCTCAAAGGTAGGGGGCCTGATGGAAACCCATCCGTCACATGAGATGTGAAGTCCCCCATGGGAGAGGGGAAAGCTGAAGGGGAGAGGTGGCTCTCAAGATTGGGCCGATTATGTAAGCTGTTGCTCAGGGGGCTGCAACTCTCTCCAGCAGAGCCATTTGGGAGATCAAACCGTGGCCTTTTCGCCATATTCAAATAAGGTAGTGAGCTGAGGTGAGGGTGATGTGGGGGTTGAGGGGCTAGTTGGGGCACATCAAACACTGGCTCCCCAAAGGGATGCATGTTGTGGTTATTCAGTCTATGGATGGGCCGATCAAGGTGGCCGTGCTGAACGTGAACCATCGGGCCACCGCTTTGAACGTCTGCATTGCTCGCGACATAGTCCGGCGTGTGATAAAACCGTGGAAGTGCAGGGGAACTGGGATTCTGCCTGGCAACAGGTCCTGGTCTTTGCTGCGCCATGAGGTGGTGTCTAGCTGTAACCCCTGGATCAATTTTCCCTCTGTTCCCGAATCGGTCCGAAAACACGTTTTGCTGAGGTAGCTGCTGTTCGACTTTCGAGCCGCCCATCATTGGCCCTCGGGAACCAGTTCGATTACAGGTGGAAAAAGGACCCCCTGCTACCTGGTTCCCCGTTTCACAATAGGGCAGTTTGTGCTCTGAATTATCCGGGGTGGAGAATCCTGTCATGTCGAAATTCCCCGTCAGAGGATCACAGGGAAAACAGTGCTCGGATCCCGCCATCCTGCCCTGTGGGAAAAGCCTGTAATGTTCGAGTCTGTGGGTTTCAGGGGACGAGGACGGCAGGCCGTGGAACGAAGCGGCGCGGTTCGGTGACTGGTCTAGTGGAAGACAAGGAGCTGGAACCGCATTGTTACCGTTCGGATGGCCGTGTGGTTGAAACTCAGGCATGGCCGCCATTCTCTGTTGATGCTGTTGCTGTGAAATGCATTCTCGCGACTGCGCCTCTGCGAGCTGCTGACCGAATCCTCCTTCAAACATATGCGGGTGACCTGCGTTGCTGCTGTTGAAACCCATGTGTCTGTCCCCATGCAGGCAAGAGGGGACACTATCCTGATACAGATGTGAATGCTGCTCGTGGTTAGGAGCTTGATGGTTGAATGGTCCTTGCATGTGGAGTTGATGTTGTGGCTGAACTCCCATAGTGAGCATATCCCCATGGCCATGAGTCTGGAATCCATACTGGTCTCTATTTGAGACAAAGTTGAGTCCCTGCATAGGGGATTCATTTAGGGGACCCATCATCGGCTCCACAGCTACCGACGGCCCTTTCATATGAAATCCGGCACTGTTATAATTAGAGTTCATTTTCAGTCTACAGGGATTAAATTCCTTTTGTTTGTTTGTCACTGCAAATAAAAAAAGAGATCAAATTAAATCGAACAATCCATTTTTTGTATTTTAAAACATTATTTTTTTTTGTCTCCTAGGAGCACACGTTAAGAGCTTATTTAATAATCCAAATAATTCTATAATTCCAAAAACACAATTAATCAATAAAAAAATATATATAAAGTTTTCGTTTCACATGTGCATTTTGATAATTATTAAATGATGCGAAAGCATGAGATCAGATAGCAATTGGAAGTACCTCAAATCCAGCACAAGCATAAAAACGCGAAGTCCTCTATGGATATCCTTAATGCAACGATCCTGGAAAACGTGCATCTTAATAAAACTCCTCGTTTACATCATTATTCGATGCGTAACGTCCCCAAGTCGGTCAACACATATCCAGAGGAGTGCAAAGCAGCGCGCGTAGCACATGTCCCATGTTCACATCTCCAATGCAATGCGCGACGAATTGTTCTATATTTAAAACACTAACATGCACTCAAAAATAGTAAATAAATGCATTAAATCAGCGGTCCTCCGAGGAGAACTTCGCGCGTGCGTTTAGTCCTGCGAGGAGACCCAATGCGCCTCTGTGGGTGAGCGCGCGTTTATAAACTGGAGAGCCCAGGATCCCTTTTGTTGCCACAGTATGAAATGCATTTAGCACACAAAATTAATCGGTAATTTCTTTAATTTTGTCCGTACTGTACGCGCTTTTCCATCAAATAGTTCTGGCTCCAGGAAGATTTTCTCATTTATCCTTGTGTGTCGGATGTGTTGAGCCGCGGGCATCGGCAACAAGTTTGACATTCCCTCATCTGTTCCAGCGCTGATTCCTCACCAATGCCGACACAGGCACACATGCGCAGGGGGCGGGGCTTCGTGCACCAGGGCGGGGCTTGACGCACAGGGGGCGGAGCTTTGCTTAAGGAAGCCTAAAAGAGATGTATAACGTATTAATACAATATAATAGGTTAATAAGAAACAACACTTCTAGGTCTTATACGTCTTTCACAAAGAGATCATCTAGATTTCTAGGTATATGTATCAATAACAGCTGATAAAAATATCAAAACTGGATTTAGCTGTATTAATTCAGTAAATATAAAATAGCATCTATAGATTTTTTAATTACACTGGGATGATTTTTTCCATCCACAAATCTACATATTATAAAAACATCTAAAGAAAAATATGTCAATGCTTAATTCTACGTGTGAAATACTAGATCTCCAATTTACATTTTTCATCATTTAAAACGCTTCAGTGTAAATATTCAGTCATTCCCAAATCTTTCCCATATTCCTTTATGCACAGATAATGTAGTAAATAGGCGTCAGTTAATTAGTAAATTAGCAGATGCATGAAACAGGCTTCATTTTCAAGCTGTGACGAATGGCAGCCAGAGATAATGAATGTGGGTTAATTTCCTGTAAGTAACCGGTGATTGTGATGTATTTTTAGAACTCATTTCTGCAGCATGGGTCAAATTATTTATCTTCACAACAAAAACTTTTTAATGCATACTAATTAAAAAATTGTAGAAATAAAAACCTCACACTACAAACTAGACAGTGTCCCACAAACCACAACCATTAGGCTACTAAAAGGTTTTATGGTGAAATATAAGTGGCCATTTATTGATAGGTATGACTGAAGAAATTAAACTAATAGAGGGATAGTAAATGGAGAGCTATAAGACGTATTTTGTAGGTCCCTCTGGCCTCCATAAGAAATCATTACCTGTTTCTTTGACAAAGAGGAACAGTGCCATCTAGTGCTGCTGTCAGGCACAAACACAGATGAAGACTATAGGAAAAACCCGGTTAGATTTCAGTGACCACAAACAGATGTAAAATGTAGCATTTAAAGTCCCAACACCTCTATACTAACGATTAGGACTGGGTTTGGGTATTTGGAAACACTTTACAATAGGGTTAATTTTGTAAACTACATTAGTCAACATGAGAAATACCTCTAAGCATTTATTAATCTTAGTTAAAGGGATAGTTCACCCAAAAATGAAAATTATGTCATCATTTACTCCCCGAATCCATATGAATTTCTTCCTTCTGTTGAACACAAAAGACAATATTTTGAAGAATGTCTATGGAAGTCATCAACTCTTTGGTTCCCCATATTCTTCAAAATATCTTCTTTTGGTTTGGAACAACTGGAGGGTGAGTAAAATTATTACAATTTTCAATTTTGGGTGAACAATCCCTTTAACGTTAATTTAAACATTTACTAATACATAGTTAAACTCAAAAGTTGTTTTCTGTTAGCATTATTTAACTGACTTCACCTGATATAAACAATGAGCAGTTATTTTTATTAACCAACGTTAACAAAGATTAATAAATACTGTAACAAATGCATTGCTTGTTAATTAAAGTCCCCCTGTGGTGAAAATCAAGTTTTTAATATTGTTGTTTATGTGTCAATGTGGTGTTTTTAATATGCTTTAAGACACACCATGTGTAAATTCATAAGTCGACAGCATTGCTGAGTATTTTCTGCTTAAAACTGCAGTGAACCAAAGACAGTCTCAAAAACACGGTTTGAAATCGCTGGTGTTTCTGACGTCACAAACGACCTTGTAACCAATCAGATCAACGTGTGATCGTCAACCAGTGGATCTCTGAGTGAGTGAGTGAGTGGAGGCGGGGCTCATTTGCATATTCATAGAACCACATATATATATTTTTTTTAAATCATTTTGGTGATCAAAGATGAGTTTTAAGGGATAAAATGATTGACAACAGGGGGACTTCTAATGCATTTACTGATGTTACTTACTGCAAAATTGTTACCGGATATGTACGCCTAATAAATATTATCAGTGCAGAAAAACACTCCATGATGTTCCAGGCCTTAAAAAGCATGAACTGATACATCAAGGTTTTCCATGACTGTGACAGGACATTAAATAAAGCATGCAACCGCACAGTGTCAAGAACACTCAAAATAAAATCCCAAGCACGACTGGTGTCGAAATTTATTAGATATACTGTTAATTGTTCAATTTATAACCAATTCAGAAGCTGCAGAAAAAAGAAAAAAAACAGAATCAAAATCACACCATTGTACATTCACTGATATTTCCCCTGATTTTCAAACAGAAAAAGACAGTAACAGCATTGTGTAATTCCCCAAGAAAAAAACAAACAAAGTCTCCAAGCTTAGATTACAATACATGATTGATTCATGATCTCTGAACCCCATGCCCACCCCGCTAGCCTAAAAGCCCTGTACGTGTACAAAAGTAAACACACGATCCGTGAGACTCGAGACAGTATTCATGTCTGCCGAACAGACGTCAGTGCACTGATTGCTCTACAGAAAATACCAAAAAGGAAAAATCAAACCCTGACTTCCTCCCATCAGAACGCCGATGATCTAGAAGAAAAAGAAACGCGGGTGCACTATAATGTCACCTTGACTGAATCACAAGGTGCATGATTGCGTGAACATTTGTGGACCTTGAAATGAGAGGGACGTTAAGAAGCAATACATGCAATCCAATGAGAAACTCTTTTCCATTAAAACTATTGCAAATGTGCAACACTACCTGGACAATCACAATGAGACTCAGGATGGCAGAAGCACGTTTCAAATGTGCAAACTGTTCACTAATGCACTGGCCACAGTATACCATAATCTGCTGTCCTCCTCTGGAGAACCACACACACTTTAAAAACCTGCTACGATGAACGAGAAGATAAAACAGACTCTTTTTGCTAGGCTGGATGATCTGAGCTGGTGCAGGACAGGAAGTAGAATTATTTCTACATGCACATCCTCGCTCAGATCTGACCTGGTACGATATAGAAACTATACAGACATCGAGCTCTTAGAAACGCGTTTATAAAGCTCTCCTCTTTGCCCTACACATCGACACACACACATTCAGGTGCAGAGCTCAGGGTTCCCACGACGTTTACAGGCGATCATTTCACACACACTAATATTCACTATATAAACACATTAATTATATAGATACAGTAGTGGCCAAAAGTGATGTCCATAGGGGATATTTGTTTCTACGAGTTGGATTAAACCATTAAAAAGTGAGGGAAATTATATTTTTATATATTACGGAAGAACAAAGCTAAACTTTGTTACAGTATTTATCTGACAAAATTATTTGGGAAAAAAGGCAAACTCCAGCTACAGGTTTACTATGCAAACGAGAAAGAGAAAGACTACGACATAATCAGTTATTAATATTTAGTTGGTTCTCTCTTGTTTTGCACGTGTTCATAATTTCTTTGTATGAGTGTCTGGCCAAAAATTATTCCTACACACTGTGTTTATTACGTTATAATCACAAATAAAACAATCGACTCCAAGCACAACTACACAATATGCTTTAAAAAAAATCTTAAAACTTTTAACTATATTTGAATAAAGGATGAAGATGTCAATTTTCCAAAGCCGGACATCACTGTTGATGACCACACTACTGTATGCATGCCTTACATTTCATTAAAGAAATGTCCTGGGTTCAATACAAGCACATTGTTAATCAGAGAAAATTTCAGTTTGTCCCTTGCAAAAAAAAAATGCAATTACAGTAAAGCAATGAAATAATACAAGAACTACAGGCACAAACATGAGCCTTCTGCAACACAATCTCTTACTGGCTGTGCCTGTGTAGCGACAGCGAATTTAAATTTGCTGTCATGACAACGCCAGTAATATTTGCATAATATGCGCAAGGATACCAGAAAAGGATCAGCCAAGCGCTGCTCACATGAAGTTACATCCGTAACCAGAGATTCATCCACCTGGAAAAGTAGTTACACCTCAAAAATGGCCTTGTCTGCTTTTGAAACCGCTAAGAACTATGTGCATATGCGCTGTTATAACTGCGATTTGTGCTTGAGGGACTAAATGAAATTATTCCCTGCATGCACACATGTAATGAACCGAGACTGAGACTTTTCCAGGCCTGGAAATCACAACATGTCCCTGATATCTCCAGGTTTTCTGTGAGCGTGGGAACCCTGAAGCGTTACAGGTAGATTAGCGATATGAAAGCACTTCGCCTGTCCTAAAGCCACTCGGAAAATAAAAAAAAGCAGCAGCGATTTGCTCCGGTAATTAGTCTGGATTTTGGAGAGGAGAACCTAAAGAGTCCTGAGGGGGGTTGCGTCACATGAAGGGTCTCGGAGAACACGGAGACCCTCTTAAAAACATGCCTGAGCTCATGCAAAAGCCACTCGCAGACAAAATAAATTAATTCTGCGAGGTGGACGAGTGTTTTTGCGCACAAATGTGCATGCCGTGCAAGCAGCATCACACGTTTTCCTAGAAAAACTAGAGATGGACTACGCAGATACGGCAAATTAAAAACCCTTGATTAGGAACCAAAAAGAAGTGCTTCATCTCGGGGAGGGGGGGGAAAGACTAAAACACAGACAGGAAAAGTAAAGATCTGAACCATTATGAAAAAATATAACCAAACAAAAACAAACAAATAATTGGTCCGATGCCTTTTTTTTTTTCTGAAATAGAATAACACAACCATACAGCAATACTCTGACATGTCTAAACGTCCTAACAAAGTGGTAATCGTCACTGGATCAACCTGCCTGAATCTAGAAAACAGGTCAAGAGTTGTCCAGCGCACAAGAGTGTCCACCCTGTCCAGTACTACTGATCATTGTGTCATTCTGCTGTCTGGTGGAGGACGGCGGCGGCGGCGGCGCTGGCCGCTTTGGTGGATGCGTTGATGTCTTTCGTCAAGCGTCATCGTGGTTGGATTCTTGTAGTTTTGCCTCATTGTTCGTGAGCAGCACTGGTGCCTCGAACCTGACCAGTTTTACGAAGCTACAGGTGTGAGAGAAGAAAACAGTGACCGTTAGGAGCCTTTTCTAATGCGTGATTGAAGCCAAGCTAATAAAGGCAAACATGAATCGTAACACCATCACGTCCTAACCAGGCATGAAGTGAAAACGTGAACGATGCGGCCTATCATGTGACACACTCTTCCATTATAATCCATGTGGTCGATCGGTTTTAATTTGGCTACAGTGAAATCTCATTGGTTGAAAATATTAAAGGGGTCATGAACTGGCTTTTTAAAGGATTAGTTCACTTTTTAAAAAACTTTTGCTGATAATTTACTCACCCCCATGTCATCCAAGATGTCCATGTCTTTCTTTCTTCAGTCGAAAAGAAATTAAGGTTTTTGATGAAAACATTCCAGGATTTTTCTCCATATAATGGACTTTGCTGGGCACCAAACGGTTCAAGGTCCAAAAGATAGTTTCAGTGCAAACTGCAAACTGTTCAAAGGGCTTTAAACGACACCAGACGATGAATAAGGGTCTTATCAAGCGAAACGATCGCTCATTTCAAAAATAAATAAAAAAGTTAAAGTTTTATAGGCTCACATGCTCGCCTTGCTCTGTTCTTTGTGACTCTCCTGTTCGAACTCGTTCATCAAAATGAACGAATCTTTTTCCGAGTCAATTCGTTCATTAAATGAACCAAATGACTCGAAAAAAGATTTGTTCATTTTGATGAACGAGTTCGAACAGGAGAGTCACAAAGAACAGAGCAAGGCGAGCATGTGAGCCTATAAAACTTTAACTTTTTTATTTATTTTTGAAATGACCGATCGTTTCGCTTGATAAGACCCTTATTCATCGTCTGGTGTCGTTTAAAGCCCTTTGAACAGTTTGCAGTTTGCACTGAAACTGTCTTTTGGACCTTGAACCGTTTGGTGCCCAGCAAAGTGCATTATATGGAGAAAAATCCTGGAATGTTTTCATCAAAACCCTTAATTTCTTTTCGACTGAAGAAAGAAAGACATGGACATCTTGGATGACATGGGGGTGAGTAAATTATCAGTAAAAGTTTTTTTAAAAGTGAACTAATCCTTTAAATTGTTTTATATTGTTGTCTGAGGTCAACTTATGACATTCGCTTGGTTTTTACATTCAAAAACATCAAAATGAATAAGTAATAGGCTATTTTCTACCCTAGTTTTGAGCCTAGCTAAAAAACGCTCGGTTTTAATGGGCGTCTCGCATTGAAGAGTTGGAAGTAAACGCCCACTGCTGTGAGTGGATAACAGTTTGCATATTATAATGAGTTTCGTGTAATGCGCGGATCGGTGGGCGGGGCTAAACCGGCCGTGTTGAAGTAGGCGTTGATCTTCTTCTGCGGGGGGGATGTGTTTTATCCTCTTTGTCGTCATAGTTCCCCACTATGAAAAACAAGCCGTTTGCTGAGCCTGGTGTCAATAAAAGCTTTTATTGGACTAACAAGGACGTTTTCAGTTCTGAAACTTACAGGATATTCTTATAATTTGATGAAAAGCTCAAGGAAAATTTGATTTCTCAGTTCATCACCCCTTTAAACTCAAAACATAAAAATACTATAAACACTACAATAGTAAAAATAACAATAGTATAAAACTAATATAACACTTGTTATGGTTAATATAAGGGTATTACGTTTTTTCATAGGTCTAACATCCTACAGAATATATATTTTTTTTTTATTTGGTCTAAAATCCTGCCGAACACTATAAAGTTGCTTATTTTTAACCAAAACTAAAAATATTTTTTAATTCTTTAACATTAGCAAAAAATAATAAATGCTGTGAAATAAATATTGCTTGCTAGTTCATGTTAGCTAATCCATTAACCATCATTTCAATTAGTTGAAAAATAAACGTTTTCCTTGTTTATTCACAATACATTAATGTAATTCGATTTAAAAATGTATTAGTAAATTAACTAAGAATAACCAATGCTGTGGTGTTTTTCATTGCTTCTTCATGTTTACTAGTGTAGTTGAAGATTTGCAAACAAATTAAACCTTAATTGTAAAGTGTTACCGAAATATAAAACTAAAAATAAGTAGATAGAATAAGTAAAATAAGAATAAGTAAATACTAAAAATAAGTAGATAGAATAAGTAAAATAAGAATAAGTAAATACTAAAAATAAGTAGATAGAATAAGTAAAATAAGAATAAGTAAATACTAAAAATAAGTAGATAGAATAAGTAAAATAAGAATAAGTAAATACTAAAAATAAGTAGATAGAATAAGTAAAATAAGAATAAGTAAATACTAAAAATAAGTAGACTAAAACTGTAATTACTGTAATTAACAAAAGCAAATAAAGTTACTAACACTTAAAAAAAGTAAACCGAAAACAAACGCTAACTCAAAATATGAATACTATAAAATACTATAGTAGTAAAAATAATATAACAGTATATAAAAAAAAAATAAGACTTTTTTTAAATATACTAATTAACTAGCTGGGCTGTTTCCAAGTTCCTCAAGTCTCTAGATAGGGGTTTTTCACCCGTTTTATCATCTACAAGTGAAAAGGTTTAAGTCTAATTAATCACATCTGCAGTACAAACAATGTTGGGCGATTTGCCTACTGAAGTTTAATACTTTGAGTACAAGGTTTGTTCGAATCAATAACACTAAGTTTGACTAACAATAGTAGTGCCTTACTAATAAACACTACTTAATAACTCCTTCTGATCTGCCGTGATTTCGTCGCATCGTTGCAGCATTTAGTTTTCCCTGTGCCTGGTTAGTGTGAATACAAGACATTTTTTTTCACACTCAAACGTGTACGAACGCATGCTCACTCAAACCAAAGAGAGCAGAAACACACACGCCGGATACAAACACACTCTGAAAAAATCAACAAACACAAAAGCGGTGATTAGAAACCAAGAACACAGTGCAGAGAAGCAGCAATGGAGCGATGAGGGGAAATGAGAAATGGAGGGGAGAGGGAAAAAAAACAAGTTTGGGCAGAGCCGCTTGGAAAGAGTCTCATCTCTTCCAGATCGTTTTACAGCACAGCCAAACGCAGAGGGAGGGAGAATAACACAAATATGAAGCGGCTGTGCTTCATTCTGACTCTCAATAGACGCTCAATTTCTCTCGAGAAGAAGAAAGTCTATAAAATTAACTTCATAACTGCCTTAGAGACGCTGCAAGATCAACACAAGACTCATGCAACTCTGAAAGACGTCCAACACACATGACCAATACGAAAATAAAGGAATAGTTCACTCAATCAAAAGTTCGGTCATCTTTTATTATCGTTCCAAACCTGCATGAGTTTCTTTCTTATTAAAGAAGCATTGCTCATTTTAATACAATGAAAGTATACAGTGGCTACACAAATGTGTCGTGGCCATACAACACATGCACTATAGGACAAGTCATCTGACACCTTTTATGAGATGAACAAACTAGGCGTCACAATATATCGCAATACAAAAATATGTATTGTGGATAGTTCACCCAAAATAAAGTTACTGTGTGATAAAAAAAAAGGTTTTCAGAGTTTTAGTGTCAGTACTGCATTAAACTACTATATATAATGTTGAATATAATGTATAATAATGCAATAGGGGTCCTGATAATGCCAAATGATGATGTTACCAGTAAAAACTGGCCTACATTAATTATTTTAAATATATCTAGTCAGTGAAAGAGTGCACACCCGCTGCATTTGGACGACGTCTAAGGGCAATTAAATGTTCTACAAATCGCTATAATTTTTTTTTTATTATTATTTTTTATGTATTTGTATGTGCTAAGTGTTTTACGTGAGGCACCTTGTGACAACTGAAAACTCATCTCTTCCGTGAGCACTTAACATAAAAAAAATAAAAAAAATAAAAAATTCTTTCCTTTTCCTTTAATTACTTGCTTATCTGGCTTATGCTACTCAGAGCAATGTCTGAACTTTGTATTTTGAGCACTTCTTGTGTTGTTTTTGTCCATTCACGATGACTTGGTTTAGTCCTCAGTTGTAAGTCGCTTTGAATAAAAGCGTCTGCTAAATTACTAAATGTAAGCTCTAACTAATTGCCCCACGGGGACTAATAAAGCTCTAAACTAAAAAAAATAAAAAACATAAAATATGTTTAAAATAATTCAGTATTTTCAGCTTGAGAATCATGAATATTGTTATTCTGGTGTCTCTATTGTCCTGTGCTTTGGGTTTCCAGCACCAAGTCCATCCTATTCATTTACACATACATTGTAATATCAAATTTAGCATTTTAATCAACAGTGCATATTTTTTGTTAACCATTTATCATATGTCTTGGAGTATCGCAATAATATCGTATCGCGAGTTCAGCATCGTGACATGAGGGAATCGCTACACCCCTAGAACAAACTGAAATTTAGGCGTTCATTCTCTGCAAATATTTCATATTTTCATCTTCCAAATTTGAGAGGAAAATCAGAAGACTTAGAAATATAGCACATAAACTTCTTTTTTGTTGCTATTTCTGAGCTTGATAGCACGTGATCACTGTATGCTTTCATTGTACAGAAAACAAACGTGGAGAAAGCAAGTCATGTGGAGTCGTTTGGAATGACATGAAGGAAGTAAATGACTCTGTTTGCATGCACTAACCCTTTAGGATGAGAATAACGGAAAAGAGAAAGAAGGCCATTGCAGCTGCTCCTGTAAACATCGCAAAGCTGGCTTCATTTAGAGAGAAGATCAACAACTCGACAGAAGAACGCTGCTTTTGGAAACTACAGCCGTTGGCCACCACAGTTGCTTTAAACATCAAGAACGTCTCACAAAAACCTCTTTTACCTTTCAACTGGAGTCTAAAACCATTAGAACTTGCAGATGAGGCTTTTTCAAGGAGCTGCAAACACCTGCTTTTAATTTGCGCCGTTGAGGCACTATTTTCCTCTGGCCTGAGCGAAAACTATCGGGCGGTTCAGCCAAGAGTTTGTCTAAAATGACTAACACTTTTACTCGGGTTATGTTGGCCCACA
The DNA here is from genome assembly GCF_029890125.1 of Rhinichthys klamathensis goyatoka. NCBI lineage: Eukaryota > Metazoa > Chordata > Actinopteri > Cypriniformes > Leuciscidae > Rhinichthys > Rhinichthys klamathensis. The sequence goes on along the minus strand of NW_026606726.1, from coordinate 263,822 downwards.
CGTCAGCTGAGAGGAGAACACCAGAAGAAAAGTTAGTTGTGGTTAGCTGAAATGGAGGCAGTGAAGTGATGGGTTAGTGGGTGGCGGCGGATGAAAAGAACGTGAGAAAGAATGAGCGACGGAGCGACTGCTTGTCCTTACGGAGTCTCTCCACCTGCCTTGTGTTACTAAAAAGGATTCGGCTACTCATCGGCTGCCGTCGTGCCTCGTACGGATCCCTTTTGACGCATCTAGAAACAAAACATGCCGTTAGGTGCAATCTTTCCACTTACTGGCGTCGACCTGGAAGAAAAGTGTCAGGAAACCTCAAAATAGGAGAACGCCAGAACATAAAAGCATAATGAAGGTAGAAATGGCCACGTCATCGTTTTTATGGGAATCAACCTACCTACTGAAGTCTATATATGTATATATATAATAAGCTGGGATTTGAGAAAGTTTTTAATTTTACATAAAAAAATTAATTATAATTTTTTACCAGATCTTTTGCACTGTGACATTTTCATAGCAATAAAACAGTACCTCAAAAAAAAGCAACAAATTAAAATATAAATTCTCAGATAAATAAAACCAATTTCTTTATTGTAATACAGTAATAACCATGCTGTGTGGGTAAAACCAACAACGAAAAACATTACAATTGTACCATAGTGTAGATAAAATAAATGATAAATAAATTGTATATATAACATGATATATATATTTATATAATAAAATAACCTAATTCTCTTTTTTAATATATATATATAGAGTCAACATTTGAAGTGGATAAAAACCTTTCAATGTTATACATGAATTTTGTATTATACATGAATCATGTATAATTCTTGTCATAGAACAACTTTGATTAACTGTTTTGATCCACTTCAAATGTTGACTACTGTATGTATGTATATGTATATATATAGTTATTTCTTTACACACACATATATATATATATATATATATATATATATATATATATAGTCATTTCTTTACACACACACATATATATATATATATATATATATTAAGTTATTTCTTTACACACACACACATATATATATATATAGTTATTTCTTTACACACACACATATATATATATATATATATATAGTTATTTCTTTACACACACACACATATATATATTAAGTTATTTCTTTACATTACGAGCTATTTATTATTGGGAAATGGCAACATTTTTGCATTTCAGAATACAAAAAAAATATATTAAAGGTGCAAAAATATGCTTCATTTTCTTAATTTTAGTGAGAAATATGATGCATTCATGACCGTTTTCATGATATTCACCCATTTAACAGTTTAATGTCAGCGAAGAGGCACTGAATGGGTTAACGTTGACATAATCCTCACTGGAAATATATTCACCATCATTTCCATAAAAGAGGTTTTGAAAAAATATATACCCTGGAAGGTTTTTGTAAAGCACGGCAAAGCCAAAGCAAACTTGATTCGTCAAATATTAGTCCAAATACATACTTTCTGCTTGGCAACCGTATAGTAGCAGTGTAAAAAAAACTGTTTGTTTAATATAAAGTTTTACGACATATACTGCGTGTTTTATAAATGCCAGCCTTAACAACTGAAGGCATTAACAGATGAACTGGTTAGGACAAAGATATAACTCGTAACTTGACTGACGGGTTGACGGTTAAGGAATCACTTTATTGGTCTTGGCCCAAACGTCGCTTGAGAATAAAACTAATAAGCGACTACGCCTTCGGGATTTGGATGAGAATGTATTGATCGATATTTCCCAGGCAGTGAAGAGTTTGTGGTTTTCCTTGGCTGCATGCTGAAAGCGATCACAGAGCGTGTCAGAGTTTGGAGAGACTGCGTGCCGTTGGATCATCATATTTACTGGGCAGAGGAAAGAATCTGGGCCAAATACTATACACTTGAGCTGGGACGCGTTCAACAAAAACACAACTGAAAATAGAGAATACGAGAGCGCTGCCAGCAGTGACCAGCGGTTAAAAAAAACCAATATAGCTCAAATCTGTAACCCCTTCAATAACATCCAGAAGCAGATTTATTACTATTTTAGGTCTACAATCAAATAATGACCCTTGGTGCTAATATCACAGGTACTAATGTTTTATTCCACATATAAACACCCATGTTACGCAATAAAATCAGTCCAGATGTGCACTGTAGGCTGATCATGTACAGGTTGTACAATGTATCGCACAAATACACTTATAAGTAGGGCTGGGCGATATGGCCCAAAAAAATTATCACGATAATTTTTTTATATCAGTCGATATCGATAATTATCACGATAAATGTCAAATCTTTATTTCTTTCAAGTTTAAAGGCAGATTTTTGCTCCTAAGTGAAAGTTGTAGAAACCAGAGAGTTAATTGTGGTTTTAAACTACTCTATTGTCAGAACATATCATGACAAACAGGAGAACATTTGCCAAATCTGAGGTAGAACATTCAAACATATGCCATTTGTCCTTAACAAAATAAATATAAAAGTATAAAAAAAAAAAACAAAAAAAAATATTTCTTAGTTTCTGCATGTGCTAATTTTTATTTGGTAAAATGTAATATTCTGACTGTTTGAGTTTTATTAAAATTAACCATTGGTCATCCAGTATCATGCATTTAGATCATAACCACAGATAAAACCAGGCATAGCCTACAGCACCCTCACTATCATGGCAATGTAACTATGGTTTCTGTGGTATTTGTATGAAAAACTGTAGCCTAAACACATTTTTAAATAATGTTATTATATTCCATTAGTCCTACATTAATAATATAATACAATTCAATATGTATATCCCACATTTCATAGTGCAGTTAATATTACTAGGCTAACCTTACAGTAAATCCGTGGTAAATGATGGGGATTTGTAGAAGGAAAAGCCTTCTGACTGTTAATATTTTGTTAAAAATTGTTAAGACCCCAGGAAGAATAGCTGCAGCTTAATGGAGTAGCTAATGGGGATCTAAATAATAAAACAATAAACAAACAAAACTGTATCGTTGCTCAGTGTTTCTCCTGTTCGTCAGCGCTGTTTAATCTGCCTTTAAACTGGTTTAAATCACCGAGTCATATGTGTTCTTCGCTGAATTCAAGCGCTTCTCACTGGATCTCGTGACTGAGGCCGATCAGAGTAAACGCGTCTGCTCTAATTTTGTGATCTCAAAAGTAATAATACCTAGAATATCTAAATCGACTGCTGGCGGTAGATCCTTTTCCTATTTAGCACCAAAACTTTGGAACAGTCTTCCTACCATTGTCCGGGAAGCAGACACACTCTGTCAGTTCAAAGCTAGACTAAAAACACATCTCTTTGACCTAGCATACACATAATACATTAGGGATGCAGCGATTACCGGATTTCACAATTAACAGCGCTTTAAAACGTCACGGTTAAATAATCGTAAAGACTATGCTACACCGAGTGTTCTGCAAAGTACGGAACTTTTGCACCTAACACAAAACGAAAACAAAGTTACACCAGCGGTGCACCAGCTTAAAGTGCCGTGCTCGTCAACCACTATGGCAGAGGGACTAAGCAGCGACGCTCTATTTCCGCCGAAAAAACACCTTAAGTGCGTGTTCACATATCGCGTCTTTTGCACGCTCAAGTTCGTTATTTCAAATGTAGGGGCGCGGTGTGCACGCTCATAATGGAAGCGACGCGCTCGTTTTTTCCAAGCGCGTCCGCGCCGCATCTAGATAAAAACATCTCTACTTTTCAGAATGCCGCAAGCGCACCTTAGGTCAAGTGACAAGAACCAGCACAGCAACGACAGACACCTCCGGAGCGCTTTGGAAAAAGGAGAACGCGGCGTGCAACTTTCAGTGCAACGTAAAAAAAACAACAACAAAAAACAGCGGAATGTTTTGGTTACGCAAGTCTGTGGAAAACCGAATGTGACGTGCTCTCAAGAGTTTCAGTGAACATTTAACTTAATATTGCTTTCTCCCGTCTGTGTTGAGTAGCCTAAATGTCAGGCTTTGTAGTTTTAATATGCCCGGTGTAAAACACTAACACAAGATCAGGGCCGTGTAGACTTCTAGGACTACCAATTAACTGAATTTCAGTTATTAATAACACTGCATGAGAGATGTTCTCAGTTTCTTTCTATAATTTTTACTTAAACTTCAAACAAACAAACCAAAATAATGAGATTATAATAGATGATTTTCTAAAGGCACATGTAAAATTTGGATTAATAATTAAAAAAAGAGTATTAAAATAAGTACAATAATATTGGAGTGGATAACATTTGGACTATATTTGTTTTCTTTTAAAAGAAATACAAAGTTAATATTTAGCTTACATTTAATTCAATCGAGCCAAATACTTTGTTTATTCTCATTTTCATTGGGATTTATTATCCCTTTATTTATGTTTTTAAGTCAAATACCAACAAGATATTGTTTTCATGTTATCAAGTTTTCTACCTCGGGTTGAAAATAAATTTAGAACAAACTAAAAACGTAATAATTTTGTGATCTATTTCAATCAAAGAGCCCTGCAGCCTTTGACTTAATTTGTTATTTTTAAAAGAAAAATGCTGGATGTTTACAAAGCACTTCTCTTTAATTCCAAAGGAAGAGATTGATTATTGTTTGCCATTTTATAATTTTGTACTGTGTTGTGGCAGCAATAAATAACACATTAAAATCTAGTGTTGAGTGTTCATGTGATATTATACATTAGTAGTGTTGTGAAATTAATTGATGCATAATAATCGTGATAATCGTTAAACCGTGATTATTTCTCAGACAATAATCGTACTTAGAAAATCTGTAATCGTTGCATCCCTATAATACATTACAGACTTCTATAATTCAATGTTAGGCTGCATAGATTAGGTGAGCCGGAACTGGGAACACTTCCCTTAAATCTTGATGTACTCGTTACATCTTAAGAAGAATGGCATCTACGCTAATATTAGTGTCTTTGTTAATCCCGAGGTTTTCCCGCAGCCTGCCGGATCCAGGCCGTATCCAGATCTGACGAAGGAGATTCGCCTGGACCCGATGACAATGCAGTGCTGAAGTGTCAACTATCCTCTCCCTATGGAGGATCCCTTGCCCACTCTACAGATAAAGCGTTGTGAATTTCGGTTTGCGTACCCCGAAGTGATAAAATAAAACAAAATTCTGTATCAAAATGTATAGGCAAGACAAGTAGTTTGTTTAGGCATGGGTTGTATGGAATTACAAACCTGCGCACATATTTTCAAAAGCACATAACTATAGAATCAATTCTGAATCTGCATGTGAACGCCGTCAGCGTTAAAGTCTGATCATTTCGACGGAGGTGAATCAATCAAAATTAACTTTAGCTGGAAATAACATTATTCAAGAACCGCTATAAAGCCAAAACAATCTCGGTTACCTTAATTTATATGTTTATCTCTGTAAAGCTGCTTTGAAACAATCCATTGTTAAAAGCGGTATATAAATGAAGATGACTTGACTCTAGTGAGCTCGCGCTGCGCTGCCGTTTGGACTTTGAGCCGAGCGGATAAACACGCGCGCGCGGTTCAAATGAGTTTCGTTCCGCTTTTGGCACATAAACATTATCGAACATTTATCAAACTCTTGATATCGTTTTATCGAGAAAAATTATATCGCGATAACTATCGTTATCGTTTTATCGCCCAGCCCTACTTATAAGCTCAGTGTTTCTTGCAATAGCGCACTAACCAGTTGCTATTTATCTTGCAGTCAGAATTTAATAACAAAAAGACTGCAAATAAAATAAAAGCCCTCTAATGCAATAATTCGAAACATACGAAGCAACGGCATTGAAATGGCCATTTTGAATTGTTCAAATTGTTTTAGTCTAATCTCCCTTGCTGAATCAGTTGTAGTTACTGTATTTTTTGTGGCAAGTCGTTATTTTTTAAATGAGCTGTAATTTTCTTTAGTTTGAGAGGTTTGTGACACTTATATATGAATATGATATTCTTTTGCAATTCCATTTTGTGACACTAGAGGCACAGCAATCACAGCCTACACCTTTAAAGACATTCATGAATAAACCAAAATGTGGAAAGAATAGCGTTTCATGATCTGCACTGCTGGGAATGAGGAGGTCTGCCATGGATGGGTGGGAGCAAATGCAATGGAGGAACCTATACGTGCTTCAGCCCATAATGCCCTGCTCACCTCTTCCAGCTCTCGCTGCGTCTGCTCCTCCATCCTGCGGATGTCTGCCATGGTGAGCTCCACCCAGCTGTCAATCCAACAGAAGAGCTGACGGTGGAAGTTGGTGAAGATTCTCTTCTCTTGCTGCAAACGCAGATGAAAAAGAGGCTGTTATTGAAAAGCATTGTGAGATTGGAAGAATACAGAGGGAATTATGAAACTCACTGACACACATCTCAAATCTCATTCAAATCTCATTGAGATGCATCACTCCAGTTGATGTCAATGAGAAGACACATAAGGAACAAATGCTTAATACAATTGACGTTAAATTTGGCGCAACACAACTTGCCATAGTTTAAAGGATTAGTTCACTTTAAAAAAAACTTTTGCTGATAATTTACTCACCCCCATGTCATCCAAGATGTCCATGTCTTTCTTTCTTCAGTCGAAAAGAAATTAATGTTTTTGATGAAAACATTCCAGGATTTTTCTCCATATAATGACTCGTTCATCAAAATGAACGAATCTTTTTTCGAGTCATTGACTCGAAAAAAGATTTGTTCATTTTGATGAACGAGTTCGAACAGGAGAGTTCGCAAGGCGAGCATTTGTGCCTATAAAACTTTCACTTTTTTATTTATTTTTGAAATGACCGATCGTTTCGCTAGATAAGACCCTTATTCATCGTCTGGTATCGTTTAAAGCCCTTTGAAGCTAAACTGAAACGGTCATTTAGACCTTGAACCGTTTGGCTACCATTGAAGTCCATTATATGGAGAAAAATCCTGGAATGTTTTCATCAAAAACATTAATTTCTTTTCGACTGAAGAAAGAAAGACATGGACATCTTGGATGACATGGGGGTGAGTAAATTATCAGCAAAAGTTTTTTAAAAAGTGAACTAATCCTTTAAGAGGTCCTATATTATGCTTTTTTTTCCATCTTCATCTTTCTTTAGTGTGTAATGTTGCTGTTTGATGTTTCATACGCCGAATAAAGGGGCGGGGCCTGGTTGAGTTAGTTAGTAGTGTGTTAAACTGGCGGTTATGGTAAGGGGCGGGACATTTTATAAACGCGCTCGAAGGGCTTGACCAATCACAACACACTGCTCCAGCCGACCAATCAGAGCACAGTGTGCTTTTCAGAAGGAGGGGCTTCATAGAGACAGGAACTAAACAGAGCGTTACTGACAGACTGGGAAGAGAGGAGCCGCAACGATGGAGAATATGAGGAAAATAATCAACATTCAAGCAGGAAAACCTGTTCTAGTATTGCTTTAATAATATATCACATGAGTGCTCACACAAAAAAAAGAGCGCTCTAGACCACTAAATATCTCTTTCTGTGTCCCATAAGTGATTGGAAAAACAACATGGGTGAATAAATGATAAAGTTGCTAAGCGCTAGTTTGAATGGGTGTCGATTGTTACCTTGTGGATGAAGTTTTCTATTTTGGTTTGAAGGCCCCACCACTTGAACTTGACAGTGACTAGTTTGTACGCACACATACGAGGGGCGTCTGGCTTGGCCAAGAGCTCTTTCTGTTCAGGGAGAAATCACACAAGATCTTCATATAGAACAGAGTTGATAGGGAACTAATAATAAATGTCTGATAAATTAATTAAAAAAGAGCCACTCACTTTCCAGTCCGGTCCTAAAGGTCCTCGGCCGGTTTTCTCTGATTGAAAGATTGCTGGGTCCTCGTCTTGTTTATAATCCTGAGAGAATGACAATTTGGATCACTTATATTTCCTTTATGGTTCATATTTCTCCACACTGCCTTGCTTGAGTTGGCATAGAAGTAATTTCAGAGATGGATATTCAATTTTGGTGAAGAGCTGTAAATTATTACCAATTAATTGTGCAAAACAAGACCAGGAACATGATTGATTTTTTTCATGTTATCTCTATTGTCAACCACTTTCAGTGATAATTGGCTTAAACCTGCTCAAAAAGGTTGCCAAATGTCACTAGATGGCGTAATGCACTAATTAGCATATGACATCACGTTGTATTTGCATGCTCCTTAGTGTCAGGCCTTAAGTTAAAGCACAAGTTAAATTATATTTAAAGGTTTTTTATTTATTTTTTTATGTTTCTGTAAGTCTCTTCTGCTCAACATTTATTTATGGATTTATTTGATCAGAAATACAGTAAAAATAGTAATAGTTTAATATTTTTTATATCCTCAAATGTGAATATATTTTAAAATGTAATTTATTCCTGTGATCAAAGCTGAATTTTCAGCATCATTACTCCAGTCTTCAGCGTCACATGATCCTTCAGAAATCACTCTAATGTGATAATTTGCTGCAATCATTTCTGATTATCAATGTTGGCATTTTTTGGAGGGGAAAATCATCATACAAGGATGCATTAAATTGTTAATTTTCTATTCAGCTAAGAATTCTGAAAAAAAAGATGAAAAAAAAAAAGAATCAGTTTCCAACACTGAATTTCAACAATATCAATAAATGTTTCTTGAGCAGAAAATATGCATATTAGAAGGGTTTCTGAAGCATCATGTGACGCTGAAGATTGGAGTAATGATGCTGAAAAGTCGCTAAATGTGTCTGCAACAACACGTTATCTTAAAAAACACCTTCAGTTTGGGAATTCCCACCATTTCCATCTTTTTGCACATACTCGCACTCTACCTTTTAATCTCTCAAACCTCGGCGCTAAGTACCGTGAACATATGGGAATAAGGATTAACCCTAACCAGGCCTGATCCACTTAACTAATTAAAGATACGAAGCATAAAAGTGCTCAGGCATGAGAAGAGCAGTCACTTCAGCAGCCCTCTACAGGTCAGATAACCTGTACACTCCTGATAGGCAACACTGGACTCCAGTCAAACGAGTGCAGCTGTATGTGTGTGTTTGGCACAGAGCCAGAATGAGGTCTAATGGAAACGTATTTGGATTTATTCAAAGCTGCTGATGTTTGATGCGACGCGTGTCTGCTAGTATACGACACCGGCAGCCAGTTTGTTTGTTCTTGAAGCTTGAGTTTTACGTCTACAGCTTCAAACTGACTGTTTTTACCAGTTTGTGCAGTAAATCTGCTGCTTAGAGGAGGTTCAGTGGATTGATAAGTAATGATAAGGAGGCTTCTTGGTAAACTAGTGAACCTCGAGTAATGCAGGTTAGAAGGGCAATGGTCCACACACTAATGTCACGTCACCCTAATCCAGTCTTATGCAACACACCGGCTACAGGCTGAATCACAAATCACACAGTAGCCAGTCTAAATATAGCATGTGGGATAAGGATTAGCAAATCCCAAATTGAAAATAGTTTCAAAGTACACGTCAGAGGTACACGTTTGAGGCTAACGATGCCTCTTGTGCTAAAGATGGAGAAATCTGTGACGTTTTTGTATGAACCTAATGAATAATTGTATTAATTTAGATATGCTCACACTTACAAGCAAAAACAAACAGTAACAAAGGGGGTCTACGGTATCAAGATAATTTTATGATATATAGTATAATAGTATTATCTTGCTAGATATGAGTATGTGCTTTCCCATTACCAGCAAAGTATATATAATACCGTTGAAAGGTTTGGGATCTGATTTTTTAAAAGTTTTTGAAAGAAGTCTCTTCTGCTCACCAAGGCTGCATATATTTGATCAAAAATACAGTAATATTGTGAAATATTATTACAATTTAAAATAACTGTCTTCTATGTGAATATATAGTAAGCTGTAATTTATTCCTGTGATCAAAGCTGAATGTTCAGCATCATTACTCCAGTCTTCAGAGTCACATGATCCTTCAGAAATCACTCTAATATGATGATTTGCTGCTCAAGAAACATTTCTGATTATTATCAATGTTGAAAACATTGGGATATTACATAAAACACAAATTCTACTTTAAGGATGAAAGAGACTAGTGACAGACAGATAAACCAGATTTGGCCAGTTTGAGATTATCTGCATCAGTCATTAACAAGAACACAATGGTTGACCACTAAAAGAGCTTCAAATAATTCCAGGCCACTTTCTCAAGAGTGGCCTGGAACATCACTTGCAATTAGCCAACACCAAAGTTATAATGTGAAAACACCCTAATGCATTTGCATCAGGAGGGGTGATTATGCAAATTACAGTTAAAACTGGTTTGGGTATCAATAACCTATTTTTGAGTGCGATCTGACCACAGGATGACCAGCAGAGATGGACTATTAGCATTATATTCAAAGTGGATAATGTTACCACAAAGAACATGCAAACAATGCAAAGTGTTTCTAGACTGATGGAAAGTGAACTCACTGCAGGTTCAACCTGAGACCGATCAGCTATATCGATATGCACGACCTCCACTGTCTTCCATGTGGTTGGGTCCAGATCATGTACCTGATAATGGGCATAAACAAACACCAAAAACATATCAGCCTGAGCATGATGTTACAGATGCATTCAAAATATCAAATCACAAAGAAACGTCTTACTCACATTCTCTAAAGAGCCCGTGTCAGGTTTGTGCCACGTTTCTATTTTAATCATGAAATCATCTTTCATGTATTCGTTCTGAGGAGAAAATGCATGTTTATGTTCAGGTTTTGTCACAAACAGCAGTATGACTTCACTTAAAACTGTGGTTTAGCAGTGCATGCAATGCAAATATCACATCTGATGGCAGTGCATGTTTCTAAAGGCCCAACAACTTCAGAGTGTGTGTTTTTAAGCTGGCTTTAAGTTCTAGGTAAACTGGTGTTAAGATTGGTGTGCTGAACTAAGATAGATACACAAACAGACAATTAAACCACACTTAGGGGTATAAATGTCACCACATGCAATGACAAAATTATAATTTATCAAAAAGACAGACAACACATGTGCACTTCAAAACAATCAAAACATTTGACAAAAACTAGTTTGAAATGATAAACAATAAAACAAAGACTTTTCTATTAATTCAATTTGTAAATGGTCATGCACTAAGAGTTTAGTGTAAACTAGTCACAATGACAGCAAGTTTTTGTACTTACAGTCACAACTGAAGAGAATGGAGCAGCATGCAAAAATAAAAGAAGAAAAAATAATCAGGTGACACAGAAAACATTCATATTTCCACTGTCAAAACAGACCAATACAAATGACTCAAGTCTAAGGCCTAAAACATACTCTGAATACATAAATGCAAACCATTACAGAGTGCAACAGTCGAGTTCTGGAAGTAAAAACTCCATTCATTTTTAATACAGAAATTGATTTTTAACAATAACTTAAAGCTTAAACAATAAACCTTTAAAGACAGCCCTACTGTGAACTAAAAGGTTATTTATCAATAGGGATGCACGATGATATCAGGACAACATCGGTATCGGCCGATAAAAGCTTAAAATGACCATCATCGGCATCGGCCGATATGAATATTTCTGCCGATGTGCCTTGCCGATAGGGTGGCGTGTTTCCTATGCGCACGTGACGACCGTGAACGAAGCATGAGCGCCAGCAACTTAAACTTCCAACTAGGGGTGTGCGTCTCACGCGGTTTTTGATCGTGGATGATTAAAATATCTCTTCACGATCTGCTTTTGAAGAAAAATCATAGTATCGTGCATTCTATCAGTTCAGTTCTGGCGCCTTCATCTCAACATACTGTACAACGCGACGTACATTCACATCACATCACATGTAAACGCAGAGGTAGGGTTACACTCACGGGACACTGCAATTCACAAAAGTTCATTATTTGTATGTGCATCAAAGTCTTGCTAGTTAAACATGTCATTCACGTGCTGATGCGCTGTTCTAACATCCGCTTTTCTGAGCGCGTTACACCCGACGCTCACAGGAACTAAAGCCTGTCACAGCGCCTGCATACTGGACTAATCTTTCCAGTCTTATTGCGCTGATACTGTCAAATACACACACGTTTTACATAAAGTTGGTTATGTCTAAAGTGAAAGCAAACAGAGAAAATCTGCTTGTCAAATGAGTGTATATTAGACGCGTCGCGTGCAGCTCTTAAAGAGACAGTATCTATAATATGCTGCTGCTTGTCCTTAAAGAGATACTGCACCCAGAAATAAAAATTCTGTCATTGTTTACTCACTCTAATGTTGTTCCAAACCTGTATTCATTTCTTTCTTGTGCTTAAATATACTACGGAAGTCACTGAAGTACAGCAACTGTTTGGTTAGCCACATTCTTCCAAATAACTTTTATTTTCAACAGAAGAAAGAAACTTGAGAGAGTAAATGATGACAATTAACATTTTTGGGAGAACTATCCCTTTAATGTTAATAAAACAACAAAACACAGAGGAAATAACTCACTGCTCTTCACTGAGAACTTTAATAGAAGCTTAAATAAGCTTTTTTTGCACTTTAAAAAAAAATACAAATATATCGGTATCGGGCAAAATTAGTTTGAAAATATCGGCATATCGAATATCGGCCAAAATCCAATATCGTGCATCCCTATTTATCAACAGTATTTGGTTCGGTCGAAGCCGTCAGCCCACATTATTTCAACTTATTTTAAAACACTGGAATTCTTTAACAGTGGAATTCGTGGTGAAAAACTACATTACCCATGATGCTGTACATAAAATTCCACCAATCAGAGTCAAGACAAGCTAAATGCATCAAAAGAGCTCTTTAGCTCCGCCCACTCCACTGAAGCACTCCGACTGACGTAATAGAGTTGGTTTCCCTTCGCTCTCAAAATACTTTTGATGGATAGATAGATAAACATTTTTAAACGAGTAGTTTTATTTTTCTCCATTTTTAATTTGATAATGCTGTTTGCAATGCTTTATGGGATTGTAGTCCTTTCCCCTGACTAAAGCCAAGTACTTTCTTTTCAAATGCTTTGTTGCTTCAAATTAAAGTTTGTAATAATGTGATTCACCTCAGACCTGGTTGCCTTGATTCATGGCTCATTAAAATACTTCCGGAACCAACGCAGCTGAAAAAGTGGACACTAATGCACTTTATAGCTAGAAAATACGTCAGAGCTCAGATCGTAATGCAACTCAAGTGTTCATTACGTTCTCAGTGTAGCAGACATAAACTCTCTCAGGTCGGCGGAGAGATGTTTAACTAACATTTTTAAATGTTTATAGCAAGCTACCTGAATAACAATAACCTGCGCGAGTATGTTTTTGGCCTAATTCTTCACAAATGTGAGAACTTCATGAAACAATCAAAAACACTGTATATGCATGACATCTGTCCCAATATGTAATTCATTACATATTGTCATATGCAATAAAAACATGATAGTGACGGATTGTGCAGTATAACGGATGAAAAGGTTTTCCACTCACTCGTGCGGCAGTATGGATAAGCATTCCAGGCCTTTTCGTGGAAAACTAACGCCCCCTCTGGTGCGATCATCTTCACAAAGCCTGGCACTTTACTGGACGAACACAAAACACAAAAGCACTGAAGCAAAGCCAGAAGAATTATTTACAGCTTTGCGTTAAGTTGAATGGTTTGTCATATAATGGGTGTTGCAAAACATTTGAGATGTGTCACATCAGACTATACTAAAGTGTAGGTGTCGTTAAAAAAAATCAGTAACACTTAAAGCTTTTATGTATAATGCATTCTAAAGGCGTTCATAATGTACGTTATAATATGCAGTCCTTGTTACATCTGAAATTGGTTGTTTGTCATGTGTTTTAATGCATTAAATGTGTAATAGAGAAGTATTATTATGTATTATAACAAATATTCATGAAACCATACAATGCATTATAATGTGCATTGCGAGGCATTATTAATGCATTAAAAATTATTTTATAATGCATTATACAAAGCTTTTAAGTGTTATAAAAAATGACGTGACTATATTATTAAAGTTTGCTGAACTCATCTTGGCGTACAGAATAAACCTAAGCTGCTGACTTTGTTTTTACCTCTTTAAGTGGTAAATTTTGTGTGTGTATTGTCCCTTCTCGCCATCTTCCTCGTACGGTTCGTTCTTCAGCACTTCAATGCCCTCTCCGCCACCCGTCTCGTTTTTACTGGCCTCAGCCACCGAGAAAAGCTGCCCGACTTGATACTGCAATGGCAGAGAGCAGAGAAACAGGTCAGAGAGTACAGATGATCAGTGCATGACCACACTTAAAGAGGACCTATTATGCGCTTTTACAAAGTCTTCTTGATGTGGTTTTTGGGCTTTACTAGAATAGAAAAAAACAATATTTTCCCATATTCTCCATTGTTGCGGCTCCTCTCTTCCCAGTCTGTCAGTAACGCTCTGTTTAGTTCCTGTCTCTATGAAGCCCCTCCTTCTGAAAAGCACACTGTGCTCTGATTGGTCGGCTGGAGCAGTGTGTTGTGATTGGTCGAGCGCTTCGAGTGTGTTTGGGAAATGTCCCGCCCCTTACCATAACCGCCAGTTTAACACACTACTAACTAACTCAACCAGGCCCCGCCCCTTTATTCTGCGTATGAATTATTTAAATGAGGAATATTGTGACGTGTTCGTTCCCTGAAGAAACTCAAGACAACAATGGAGGCGTTTCAGGAGTTCAGAAACACTGACACTGATATAGAGAAGAACTGTCGCTAGAGGGACTTTGTGCTTTGCAGACCTTTCTCATGTTCAAACAGCAACCTTACACACACTAAAGAAAGATGAACATGGAAAAAAGCAGAATAGGACCCCTTTAAGTCAATACCAAACCAAAGATGACTCTCTATTAAATAAAAAATTGGAGTTTAGTCCAGAGTTATTGTAGTTAACTAAAACCATGAAAACATAAAATAACTTTTTGCCAAGGCAACATCTAATTTTCATTTATTTTAACTTGATGTACTAAAATAAATAAAAATTAATAGTAACTATATAGACAAAGATAAAAAAAATATAGATATAGATAAAATATAAAGACTAATAAAAATAACAAAATCACAACATTAGTATAAACTTTAACCAAAATGGAAAATATAAAAATGAAAACGAATTCATAATATTAATCTAAAATCTCAATGAAACTAAAATAACACTTAGATGGATAAATCACTTACTAAAATAGCCCTTGTCTTTGAGGTCATCTATATGCTAGTACACTCCTAAAAAGTCCTCTCGGAAAAGAAATTTTAATATCAAGAGAAGTTTTTTTTGTTAAATCTTACCTGGTAAAATAAGGAAAACATCATAATCAAAGAGAAACTAGCAGTCTTACATGCATGAAAACACAAAGCCTACAGACTTCATATAGGAAACACTCAGATCAGCATCTGGGGAATTAAACGGCTCTCGTATAATTAAAATATGTGCCTTCCAGCAGTTTCAGATATTAAGACAAAACTCTGCATTGTGTGACTGATTGATGCCTTAGAGGGACATTATGGCAAAACCAGTTTAACAAAGGCAAACAGGGAACTGCCACAGGCATGTGCATGAATAGTTATTCATATTTATGTAAATTAATAGTTATGTCCACTTAATCTTTCATATTTGGCCACTTCTTTACGATAGAAATTAATATTTCTATCAAGAATATGTGTACATCAAAACATGCAAAATCGATGTTTAAAATGTTACTTTAGAAAAAGGACTAATAATGCCGTTCGTGGATTCTCAGCATTTCTCGGTTAATCAACAAGAAAAGGTTCTAGAAAGAAGTTTAAAGGGTTTTTCAGGCGCTTCATATATAGAACCTTTTAAAGGTTCCAATCATTGCATCCTTTTAAGGATTTAGTTTTTAATTCATTTTAATATAAATTGTATGAATTAAACATCTCGTAAACAGACTATCACTAGAAAAACAGTAAATAAACATTATAGGAGATTCTCCTTATAGGAGTGTAATCAACATGGGGAAATCTCAGAATAAAACTGGGAGTTGTGAAAAATATGATACACCAGTGTTTTACCAGATGAGAAGTATCCATGTATCACCTTTTTACTCTTTTAATTAATTTTATAACTGTATCATATATCTCTTTTATAACTGTTTTAATTTTCCTTGCTTTTATTTTGTGATTATTTGAATTCCTTTCAGTAAAGCACTTTGAATTGCCATAGTGTATGAAATGTGCTATATAAATAATCTTGCCTTGCCTTCTAAAGAACCTTTTTGCATTGAGGGTTCTTTAAACTTGAGTCAAGAACCCTAGAGTTCTATATAGAACCATTGAAGCTTTTTTCTCTGAGGCGCTCACTATGTTTTGGAACAGAGCCCTAGAGTGTGTGTTTTAGAAAGAGGATCGTGTATCTGTGCATCATATCTGAACGCTTCTGAACTGGAATCAGTCTGCTTGACAGCTGTCAGGCTGCAGGAGGACTTCACAAAGGTATTCTGACTGCAGAGTGCTATGAATCGACGGCATCCTAAATGCAAAATATCAAACAATGTCAATCAAGCAAACATCAAGCACGCTTCTCTAAAAAGTGCGTGAGACTCAAGTGTTCCCCGAGGGCGCCGGTGTTCTACATGCATGACAAGCTTTATCTTGTCCTTGTTGCTCTGATCAAATCCTCGACGCGCCAGGCCAGTTCAAAACGCTGAGGTTTTACACGATTGTTTACGCGACTGAACTCCAGAGAAACATCAGATTGAGGAGGTGCAAACAGTTGTCTGGTTGTACTGACGTCGCTAACGGAACTAATAACCCCTCAGCAATATTAAACATTAGGAAACAAGGCTCGGGTTTTCAAGGTTAAAGTGACACTGTGCACTTACAGTCAATGTTTAACTTATCAAAACCTGAGGAAGTGTGAAAAATAAAAAGAGCTGTACTCACCTCTTCCACCGAGCATGGCAAGACCACACGACTGAAAGAAGAAACAAGGACAATTAGAAAACATGCATGTTACACACACAAAGATACAAAATAAAAGTAAATATAACATTTTTAAATATCAAACTCCACCACCAGCCATTTTTTTCAGTTTAGTTACTTTATACAATTTCTAACTTTGTCAATAAATTTGTTCAATATTTTAAATACTTGCTTATTTTCATGTTTATATTTATTAAAAGTCATATTTTTAAAATGTATATACTTATAAAAAATACATATTTTATAAAAGATATTATAAATACTTATTTGTTATTTGTATATATTTATAAATAAATATAACAAATAAATGTATAATTTTCATATATATATATATATATAATTGTAATAGTATTATAAAGTATAATTTTTTGCATATTTATAAATAAACATAATAACATATATTTATAAATGTATTCATAAATGTATATATATATTATTAAATTTTAATATTATAAAACAAAATGTTTGTATTATATATATATAAAATAAACGTATTATTTATAAAACAAATGTATGTATATATATGTATATATATATATATATATATATATAATTAATTAATTAAATGCAAGTCACATAACAGCTGTTTAAATTTTCTACTAAAACAAATTTGATTCATTTGTTAATAGGCCGATGTTGATAATCTCTAAATGTGTAAATATCAGATAATTAATCAGCCTGGCTGATATACATCATCAGTCTATTACTAGTAGTAAACAAGCAATTTCATCAACTAACGATAATTCCAATAATCAGAAACATACATAATGGCACATAATACGCAGTTTAATGACAGCACACGAGATGGACACTATTACAGGAAACTAGAGCACATATGTGGGGGCGAGAGAGGGGAAATGATCCAGTTCAGACTCAAACCTGGTTTCCTGAGAGCTAGAGCAAAATTGTGTTTCACGGTATGACTAATTTTATTTCACGGTAACGATATATTTCACGATATAGTTATTTATATATGTAGTTATTCTTGAAAAATCGACAAAAGGGGCTTTGTATAATAAATAAACCCAAATACTATAGAAATTAAAAGTACTTAATCTTGTTTGATTTTTCTTTTCTTTTTTTCTTTGGTAAATTATTTCTTTGGTAAACTATTTGATAGCTAAATATAGTAAACAAAACACACTCATCAACTTTTAGATGAACTTCCCCTAACTGATTTATATTAAATACAACTCATAGGTGCAATTAAACTTTAAATAAAGTGTTGCTGAATAATTTTTCAATCTCATGCATTGCTTTACTTCATCAATCAGTTTATAATATCTGAATATTTTACATTGAACTATACTATTTATAATAAATTAGTTACTTCCTTTTGATTTTGTAGGATATTAGTAATACTAGTTATGTTTAATTTCCGGCGCTTGCGCAGACCGAAGCGCCCGCGCCCTCAGATCACTTGGACGTGGCTGTGTTTACAAGAGGTAAAAACGATATAAATACTGTTCGTTTTCTCACACAAACCGCTCGTTTCGTGTCTTAGGCCATCAATGTGTACTTACATTTACGAGTCATTAAATCATGTTTAATTTGGACTTCTCTGGTCATGCTCTTTGAGG
The DNA here is from genome assembly GCF_029890125.1 of Rhinichthys klamathensis goyatoka. Classification (NCBI taxonomy): domain Eukaryota; kingdom Metazoa; phylum Chordata; class Actinopteri; order Cypriniformes; family Leuciscidae; genus Rhinichthys; species Rhinichthys klamathensis. The sequence goes on along the minus strand of NW_026606726.1, from coordinate 245,353 downwards.
TGGTGACCATAGACCTGCATTATATGACTGACAGACAAGAACGGTTTGACCTAAAAATATCAAAATTGAAAATACTGCGGAAACAAAGACACCTACATCTTGGATGCCCTTGAGGTAAGCTAAAACATACCAAAAATTAATTTCAAAGTGAACTATCCCTTTAACAACAACCTTAAAAAAAACAATTCCTTTGTGGATCCTCTTGATCTGCTTTCTCCATGTTTCTTTGACAAATCTTAGTGTATCAGTCTCACGTATGCTGCACGGGAATTAGCCACGCCCACTTATTTACATGTCGCGGTATACACGACGGGATAAAAAAATCTGTTACGGTTGACATTTTCTACCGCGTTAACGATATATATACCGTCATACCGCCCAGCCCTACTGAGAGCCAACAGCTCTTTATACCCACTGTGGTCAAACATGCACTAATAATCAGCCTGGACGACGATATATTGGATTATTACACATAATGTTAATGTAACTCAAGCTATTATGCAGTTTTACCAATAAAACATAACTTTTACTGTATAAAACAACCGTATTAAAGTCCACTGCTCATCTCGAGTGCTCACATATAATGTTTACGAAAGTTGTGTAAGAAACCAAGTCGACCAATCATTCATCCATGACCGCCCATCTATCATAGCAGTAAAGCCCCGTCAATCCCTGATCTATGAAGAAATAATCAATCTACAGAGATGCAAAGCACTGCAGAAACAGGGTCAATTCAACACCAGCATGCATAATACACAGTCCACACCTTTTTTTAAAGGAAAACATACATCAGTTTCTACATTACTCAACATTTCCTCAATACGGAAACTCCCCTGAAAACCTCAAGAGGTTGAAATGCTCTCTTAGCCGCGGCGCGGAGTCAGTCTTACAACAGACTGAGTGTTACGCGGGACATCTAACGCCTGATACGGACTTGACATGATCTAATAAACTTGGGTACAACATGCATGTAGACTGTACGATGATGACACCTTTTGAATCGTAGGCTTCGACGCAAGTTAGTATAGAAGAATAAAACATCACGACATATAATATTAGACAACAATAGAGCAAAATGAATTGCACTTAAGCAATTGTGGTTTGTATGTATGTTGAAAAAAAAGAGGAAATGAAAGGAGAATATGGACGCAGTCATGGCTAGGAAAAAGAGGCCAAATTGGCATGCCAAATGTAGCTTGAGGTAATAGGTTTAAGTTTTATTGCCATGTCGCATTGATCAATACACCATTTCATGTTGCATTTTTATTGGCTAGTCAGTAGACGTAGGTCGTAGCAGCAAACACACTGATCATGCTAGATCTCTGACACTGTCCGGAGGGTTTTCTGGAACAAAAGCCATGCACACCTGTTGCATCGCAGCTTCATGTGACGTGAGGATCACTCAAATTTGCATTCTCTTGCAAACCTAAAGGGTGGATACTTTGAACCTTCAGAGAAGGTTAAAAAGGTGCTGGATTTCATAAGGTGGCATAATCTTGATCCGATCTCTCAGATTAAAGGCTATACAGCAACTGTTTTCAAGCATGTCATGTCCTGTCCAACAGATGAGAACCTAATTAAAATGTGATAACTAGATCCCTAGAGAGCAGAAAGATAAAACCTGAAAGGAAACAAGAACAGGTTGGAAATGAATGACTGTGGGCCCTTTAAAACCAGGGTCACCTGTCAAATTGATGTTTAAGCCCAATTTGGATGCATTCAAGAATGTCTAAAACAGAATGTATCTATATATAAAAAAAACAAGTCACACAAGTAAATATAGTTAGATTAAGTGGTTAATAAGGCGAACCGTCACATGAGTAAATATAGTTAGATTAAGTGGTTAATAGGGCGAACCAAACGTGCTAGGTCAAGCAAGAGGGTCATTTAACAGTTTAATCATCAATAAACACTATTCAACTATAGACCAACCGGCTGCCATTCACCGGTTTTAAAAATCGAACTTTAAAGGGATAGTTCACCCAAAAATAATAATTTCATCATTACTTACTCACCCTCAAGTTGTTCCAAACCTGTATGAGCTTTTTTCTTCTGCTGAACACAAAAGAAGATATTTTAAAGAATGTCGGTAAATGAACAGTAGACGACCCCATTGACTTCCATTATATTTTTTTCCTACTATGGAAGTCAATGGGGTCCATCAACTGTCTGGTTGCCCATATTATTCAAATATTTTCTTTTGTGTTCAACATAAGAAAGAAACTCATACAGGGTTGGAACAACTTGAGAGTAAGTGATGACAAAATTTTAATTTGAACTTTCCCTTTAAGTCTCTCTGTCCATTTAAAAGCTAAACTAAGTTATTAACACCTACATTTGATAGACGTAAATAGATCTCTGCAACGTTATATAATATATCGGCAACAGAATCTGATATTATCGGAAATGTACTCAAAAAGTTGCCGAACTGTCAAGCGGTTTTGCTGTCATTAATGCCTTACTTACATAAACCCGCACAAAATCACTAAATAGCGAGTTTTTAATATAAAGGGAAAAACATTTGTTATAATCAATGCGCTTACTTTCAAGTCAGACACTTTCTGAAAATATGAACTGGTAAAAATCAATGTATATTACGTTGTATGTGAGGGAATCACCAGATTTGGTGTCGTTTAATCTTGACGGCTAATAGCATCGCGTGCTAACGTACCGCTCGTTGAAAATGAATGGCAGGTAGTTTCCTTTAGCCTAGCATGCTAATGCTACATGCTAAAGCTGGGCCTCATGCGCGAGCCGGTGTTCCCGGGCGCGAGTCCACTTCCGCGCGTCCACATTTTCCCCTCAAAAAGTGATCGAGAACCAGCAGATACTCGTTTATCATGTGTAAACGTAAGCAAATAAAATGTTTGGCTGGAGAGGTGGAAAAAATACTTCTACTTACTATTCCTTGATGAGCACCATCTTCTTTACACCGGTTACGGCTGCGCGCAGGCCTGCCGACGTCACGACTGACGTCACAAGCCAAGATATTCTCCGCGCCCTATCACAGCCTGTGATGTGCTTCGATTTCTTTTTTCCTTTTTTTCCAATTGCAACCCAACCAAATGTTTAATATGATTATGCTATTGTTTCTTGTATACTGATTTTCTGATATAGCCCACTACACATGAGTCTGTTTAATTATGTACACAAATGGTGATTTAATTATAGCCTATGTATATTTGTGTAGGCCTATCTGTTATGTTCTCAACTTCTCATATACCCTTGGGATGCTTTTAATCACTACTGAAGAAGTTCACATGCATGCTGGACACTTGATAATGCTTTTCCTTCACTATCCACTCCATATGATTATTTATTTACATTTATGCTTTCTAGGTACACATTTAATCAGCATTCCCTGCGCATCAAACCCATTGCTAATACCATCCTCTATAGTTTGAGCTACAGGAACGCTATATTTGCTGTTAGATTTAGAAGTCTCTAGATCAAAAAGTTTCACAATCATAACCATTAAAAAAAATACATATTCAGCTACTGTTTACCATGGTACTAAAAGAAAAACAAGAAATAGGCCTAACTCCAAAAAATACAGCGATATTGTCATAGCACGTCCAAATTTTATTTATTTATTTTTGTGGACTTGATATGCTTCTTTTCTTAGAAAAAGTTTAGAAAAAAATCATTCTGCAGAATGGCAGAAAAATGTTTCCTAATTTAAATAAAAAAAACATTCATAATAAAACAAATGTTACAATCAACAGTTTCACATTATTACTATTCTTCTTTCTAAAGAAATGTTACATAGTTCAGTCAACATTTTATGTTTCTCTGCAGGTTTAAACATCTTGATGGTGGGTAGAAAAAAGATGACACAGTAGAAAACTTTTTTCCTCCATATTTTACACGCAATATTTTTGTTTTTCACAGTATAAAAGGGTATTTTTTACACTTGAAAGTATATAGCTGCCTTTAGGGGGTCCCTGGTATTTTTAGTTTCGGCGCATCAAAAATTAATAAAAAAACAAAAAAACCTAGATGATATTGTATTGTGTTACTTTAAACCCAAATGTATTGCCTTATATCAGCAGCATGATCACACCATATTAAGGCTTAGTAATGTTTTATATGTATGAGAAGTTAATGCATGAAACTCAAATCTGTCAAATAGCAGCTAAACATTCAGCTCTGATTTAACTCCAACATTAAAAGAAAGGAAAAAACAAGTTAAATTATTGTAACTATTTATTAGTAACAGAAGTATTTGTACTGAATTTAATTTATGTTGATTTGAATTAAAGTCCCCCTGTAGTCAATCATTTTATCCCTTAAAACTCACCTTTGATCACCAAAGTGACACATTTAAACGGTATTTCCTTGAAATGTTTTTGTCATGCCTTAAAATATCTTGAATGTAACTCGACACCCTTGCCTCATTTAGTATTCGCGGTTCTATGAATATGCAAATGAGCCCCGCCTCCACTCACTTAGCTCAGAGATCCACTGGTTGACGATCACACGTTGATCTGATTGGTTACAAGGTCGTTTGTGACGTCAGAAACACCAGCGATTTCAAACGTGTTTTTGAGACTGTCTTTGGTTCACTGCAGTTTTAAGCAGAAAATACTCAGCAATGCTGTCGACTTATGAATTTACACATGGTTTGTCTTAAAGCATATTAAAAACACCACATAGACATATAAACAACATTAAAAGCTTGATTTTAACCACAGGACGACTTTAAATATGTGTAACGAGAATGCCAATTGTCAAGCAATGCAAAATAAATGTTTTAAAAATAGACCAAATGCAAAGAATATAACAGTGAAATGTTCTTGTTTTATTAATGAAGATATAATGCAGGTGAAATATAAAGAAATGAATAGCAGACCACCACAAGGGTAAATTAAACTTTTTATTGAGACCATTTTGCTGAGAAATGACTGGGATGTGTCTGGATGAGAGTCCACATATGCAAAATCTCTGTTAAAAAGACATTGAATCACTGGAGAGCAAGAGAACCCATGCTGTAATACTGACACTCAATTCACACAGAAGTCAGGTCAGGTGCATCGTCACCATCTCAATAAAAATATGAAAATGTTTTTTTCAACTTTTTTTGTGCATGATTTGCTTCTTTAACAATATAAAAACGTATAATACTGATTGCAAAACGTTGATTTTAATTTACAAAACAAATAACTGTAATAACAATTACCATCCATAATAATAATAATAATAACAATAACAATAATTATATATATATATATAAAAAAAAAAGAAAAAAAAAGAAATAAACCAGTCAAAGCCGCATCATATTCACTAACACAAACAGCGAGCCTTTTTGTCTTTTTGTTGAAATACCATTTTGGTATAATCTCTTTTTTTTTTTTTAAATCTGACATGCCCTGCGCAGGTCTAAGATCAGTCTGCATATATAAACGGTCCTTTACAGTGTCGGTGGAAGCATAAGGATTATATGCTCTCTGCACGGAAAACAAAACAGTAGGCAGTTTGAGGCTTCTTGGAATGTGCACTTCCTAACCCAGACTGTCCTTTTCACTGTTTACAAGAGTTATAAATACTCCAAATACTCCTTAATCATCAAGAGAAGGAACAGAATCTCAACATTTAGACGAAGGGAAGAACCGTCCCGGCGAGAGGAACTTGTACCCGTTCCCCGTAGGCAGTCGGATTGAATGCGAACCGGGACTGGAACCGGTGGAAGCCGTCGGAGAAGGTGCGACTCTCTTCGGATCGATTTTGCGATGGCCATTTGGTGGATTTCTGTGTTCGAGCGCCACATCCTGACCGGGCGAATCCTGACCCGTCACTCCATGCCGAGGCGAGAGGTTTAAAAGACCCAGGACATCTCGTTTTGCGGTGCTCAGTTTCCCGCCGCGGAGCACCCGCATCGGTCCCGAGTGCTGCTGTTGGGTCGCGTTGGCCCAGAAGGTCTTGAGATTGTGGATCGCTTGGACTTTCTCGTCAATAGCGGCGAGTTTGAGTCGGTCAATATCCGGGGCGTCCGCCGGACTGGAGCGAGTCGAACCCGTCGAGGAGTAGGACAGCGCCGGAGAGGGAGCGCTCCCGGCGGGCGACTGGTGTCCCGAGCTGGGCGAGACATTACTGGGCGAGCGAGAGATGTGTCCGCTATACGGCGAGCTGGGATACTTGAGTTTAAACTGCTCGGAAGTAGGCGAGGGTTGACTGCCTTCCTTCAGGGACGTTTCTGAAGTGGCAGGGCTGTTGTATCCCGAGCTGATCTTCTGAAGGGAGGAGGTACGGGAAGGCGGTTTGGGGCGGGTCGGGAGCGGAGACGATTGAGCCTTGATGCTAGCTCTGCTGCTAGGCCGACTGAACGCGCTCGTCTCCGAGGAACGGAAAGCAGAGCCTCCGGTTGGAGTCGGAGGACCTCCGCTGCTCATCCCGTCACCCAGCGGGACGCTTCTCTGCAAAGTCTCGACGGCCCGCATGTGGCTTTGCGTCTCTTCGAGGATTTTCTGCGCGAGTTCCTGCGGATCCAAAGGCGCTCCGGACGTACGCTCCTCTTGGGATTTCACAGTGCTGTCCGTCTCCGTGCTCGACTGATCGGACTCGCCCGTGTCGGAGCTGCTCACCTTCCCGACCTTCTGGAACGGGGAGTTGGGACTGGGAACAAGGGTGGTTTTGACAGGAGATGTCGGGGTGCTTACGCTTCCCCTGGAGGACACGGATACCGCGTAACCCCTGCCGGCTCCGCCGCGCGCCGCGCCCCGATGGTTCCTGTGGTTCGCGGGACGAGGAAGCGTATCGCATTGGCTTCCCAACGGCTCACTGCTGATTATACTGTATCCCTCATATTCTTCGTCTTCATGTCCTCCTACGGCTCCATGTGGGGACGAGCGACTGCGTGGCACTGCCGTGTGCCTGTGGGACGCGAAAATCCCAGCTCCGCCCCGATGCCGCTCTAGTTCCTGTTGTCGCGAGCGCTGGCTAATAAACTCGGACGCTCCCTCGGGACGGGACAGAAAGCTCATGGAGGAGGCGATGGAGCTCAGGCTGTAGACGGAGATGGCGTCCGATGCCAGGCTGTCGGGGCACGGGGGGGAGAAGGGAGGGTTGGGGAAGCCCATGGGCAGCTGGTGGGACACGGACTGTGCCGAGGCCAGCGACTCCAGAGATGAGGAACTGTCCAGACTCAGACGCTTCGGAAGCTCGGTTGAGTCTGAAGGAAACATTAAAGCATTTAAAGTAAGAGTTATTTAAAAATTCAGATGTTGGAACATGACATTGATATCTGTATTTTTAAAGGAATACCAAAATACCATTTCAACCAAAAATGAAAATTATCCCATGATTTACATCCTAGGTGTACATGACGTCCTTCTTTCAGCCGAACACAATCAGAGTTATATTAAATAGTAGGTAAATAAAGTTTTTAAAGCTCCAAAAAAGTGCATCCATCATAAAAGTAATCCATACGGCTACAATGGGTTAATAAATGCTTTCTGAAGCGGTGCGTTTTTATTAGTGCTGTCAAACTATTAAAATATTTCATCGCGATTAATCGCACATTTTTATCTATTCTAAATGTCTCTTGATTTCTTTTTGTCCCATTATTTTTTCTCATTTTAATGCTCTTATCAACATGGAAAAGTGGATCGGCTTGCTTTGTGCAAAAATTTTCTATTGAAAACAACATTGACAATACTGTGTTCAATTTCACACTAACATTCTCACTTGGAGCAAATAATCTCTCACACAATGTAACACTGTCCATCAATAAAAGGGTGAAAGAAATACTGACGAGGTCCTGATATTGACGAGGGGCGGAGAATTCGCATCAGCTGTGTGTGTGTGTGTGTGTGTGTGTGTGCTTGGCCATCATCAAGTGGTATTTCAGACTGGACGTGCTGCGATGATGATAGCTCAGTTCACAACGACAAAACACACAGATCACTTTGCTCTCGTCAATGGAACCATTTTGCAACTTTTTAAAAGTAAACTTTCCATTCAGAATCTTATTGGCATCCATTTCGGCGTCTCGCACTCGTCATCCACTCAAAACGTAACGTTAACCTAATATTTGGCCGGCTCGCAAGCCCAAACAAGTGTGTGCGGCGTGACTGTTGTTTTGTTTCCGGTCTAGCTAGATCCGCTTGCGCTTTGGTCGACGAAGCAACAAAACGTCCTCGCTCGGCGCAAGCCATTGAAATGAATGGGGTTTCATAGCGCACGCCGCGTCCTGTTGCAAAAGCATGTGAAAAAATCTACAAAGTTTGCTAGGCCAAAAAGACCGTTAATCGCGCGATAAAAAAATTGACGCCGATAAAATGGGTTTGCGTTAACGCCGTTAATAACGCGTTTAACTGACAGCCCTAGTTTTATAGGAATATTTATCCATATTTAAGACTTAATAAACTATAATCACTGGCTTCCGGCAACGACCACGCGCGTTCACGAGAGAGTCGAGTTCCGATAGAAGAGTGACCTCTGACCCGACCCAGCTCTTCTTCTCTACTATTGAAAGCCTCCAACATTTTTCTTTAAAACTTTTAATTTCAGACTTCTAATTTTTGACCGACGTTTGGTTTTGCTCTATCATCTGTTCTTCCGCGTTTATCAATTCTCACCTATGCTTACGCCATATGTCTTACGTCATGCTTCGGGTCAGAGGTCACTCTTCAGCCGGAACTAGACTCGTGTACGGCCGTTGCTGGAAGCCAGTGATTATAGTATATAAAGTTATAAATATGGATATTTTTCTTACAAAAACCCATCGCTTCGCTTCAGAAGGCATTTAACCACCCATTGGAGTCGTATGGATTACTTTTATGATGGATGGATGCGCTTTTTCAGGCTTCAAAACTAAGGTACCATTCACTCATCATTATTAAGCTTGAAAGAGCCGGGATATTTTTTTAATATAACTTATATTATTTTAATAATTAATTATATTTACTTTAATATAACTGAAAGAAGAAAGTCATATACACCTAGGATGGCTTGAGGGCGAGTAAATTATGGCATAATTTTCATTTTTAGGTGAACTATTCCTTTAAGGGTGTAAATATTTAGAAATGTTATTGGCAGTAAAAATAGTAATTATTTAGGATTTATATAATTATTTTTATGTGATGAAAGACTATTATAATATGATATTATTAACATTATACATTAAATACAAATGTTATATTTTACCAATATTGTAATGTGTATATATATATATAATTTAATCAGAAATATAATTTTATGCTATGTATATATAAATATTTGTGATGAAATTTAAGGAAGTATAGATATAGAAATTTTATAAGTGGTAAAAAGAGTAGTCGTGATTATCTATATAATTATATTAATGTTATGAAACATGACTCTTTTCAAAATAATAAAATGTATATATTTCTATAAAAAAATGAAAATATGTCCTAGTATTATTTAAAAATATATTGTATATTTTTATTAACATTGCAACAGATATATGATATATGAACAGATATAATGAAAATATAAAATATATTTTTTACTCATTTTTTTGTTTTAGTCATAGTTATTGTCTTTTGACAAAAAAAATGTGCTAGCCAAACTTGACTTGCCAATAAAAATATTACATGAAAAAAAATGTGTTACACATATACAGACAGATAGATAGATAGATAGATAGATAGATAGATAGATAGATAGATAGATAGATAGATAGATAGATAATATATCAAATGTATTTATAATTTAAAAGATTATAAGATAGATTATTATAAACAAGCCCCTAAAATAACAGCTTATTTGAGTACAATGAAATATTAGCTACTTTAGAATCTGTCTTTTTCTTCTTGTCTTTGGTATTGATGGCAAAAAAAAAACATTACTAACTAAATACCTAAATGTTTGTTGATGTGATTGACACTGTGAGGGTGAAGTGACACTCACCAAACAGCGCCAGCAGTGACTGCAGGGCAAAGTGCATGGTGCGACGGTTGGCCTGTTTACCAGTCTTCAACACCACCTCCTCCTGACCCACCTCACACAGGTCAAACCCTGAGAGAGAGAGAGAGAGAGAGAGAGAGAGAGAGAGAGAGAGAGAGAGAGGGAGGCTTAACACAACTTTATCAAAACATTAACTTTTTTCAGATACCAGATTTCTTATCTGATTATATAATCCATTAGCGAAATTCACTTATAATAATACAATAAAATACAAATATAAACATTTATACTTCAAACATTTTTACATTTCATTTTCCAAAACCTCACACAATACTCCTCCCATAGACCATATTTCAGAAAACATTTGTATTTCTTTAATCAGTTTAAAATATGTGTGTATTCAATTTCAATTCTAGCAGTCACCATGCCTTTAAAAGCATTTTCTGCATCTACTGTCTTCCTATACCCAATAACTTATTTTTACGAGTCTTCCAACAAAAAATGTAACATGCATATTTTTCTTCTCTCGTGAAATCTATATTTGGGACCACTTATAAAATACTGTTTAGAAAAAACTTTACCAAAACCTTCAAACAAACTTTTTAAAACAATATTTAAAGAGAAAGAGAGAGAGAGAGAGAGAGAGAGTGGAGACCGAGCAACTTTTGAAATTTGAAATACTTTGCCCTAACTTCATAAAATTAAACAACAAAATGCAACTTCAACATTTATTAGGTGAAAAAAGAGATTGTAACCTACTAGCAGCAAGATATATTGGTGCCGGTCACAAAAAGAGGGAGGAGTCGACAAATCAGTGATGCACTCACACACACACGCACACACACACTCACTGAATTCAAAATTGCTCATAGAATTCTGAAATGTTGATTCACTGTTATACTTACTTTTTTTTTCTATTTTTTTTTTCTATATGTATATGTATGATGATTGGAAATGCTTTGGCAATACATTGAAACAATTGTCATGCGAATAAAGCACATTTGAAATTCAAATTCAAATTGAGAGAGAGAGAGAGAGAGAGAGAGAGAGAGAGAGAGAGAGCAATGCAAAAGCAATTAGAGTCTTCTACATGATTAAAGGGATAGTTCACTTTGAAATAAATTGTTGGTATGTTTTAGCTTACCTCAAGGGCATCCAAGATGTAGGTGTCTTTGTTTCCACAGTAGTTTCAATTTTGATATTTTTAGGTCAAACCGTTCTTGTCTGTCAGTCATATAATGCAGGTCTATGGTCACCACTAGAGTCCTGCGCGGGACTGTTTTCTTCATCCCGCTCCCGCCGAATTTTTGACCATTACCGCCCGCTCCCGCAACGTACGTGTTACACTCCCGCCCGCTCCCGCAATATGTATGTCCACTCCCGCCCGCACCCGCAAAACTCGGAGAATTTATTCCCGCACAATAATAGAGATGCATTGACTTTGTGTCTTCTCCCGTCCCGCAGGAAAAAAACGCGTATTTGTATTGCTATTGTTAAAGAGATTCATGGGGTTGTTGGTTTCGTTTCCCTGGCCTGCATGTATTCTGACGCACTGATCAGGAAGATGAATAGTAAATGTCAGACTTGCCTTGCTCAGATTTTATGCTGTAAATACCTCGTTTAAGGTTCTTTTCCACATCATTGACATCTCCATCATGTCGTTAGGCTACCTCCCAATCCCGCAGGGGTTTTATTTGTCCGCCCATTCCCGCCCGCAGCAAAGTTCAAACCGCCCGCTCACGCGAGATTTGCGTTGGGTCCCGCGGGACCCGGCGGGACTCAATCCCAATGCAGCCCTCTAGTCACCACCTCAAAGAGCATGCACAGAGAAGTCCAAATTAAACATGATTTAATGACTCGTAAATGTAAGTACACATTGATGGCCTAAGACACGAAACGAGCGGTTTGTGTGAGAAAACGAACAGTATTTATATCGTTTTTACCTCTTGTAAACACAGCCACGTCCAAGTGATCTGAGGCCGCTTCGGTCTTTTCCGGAAAGCGCCGGAAGTGAAACCTCGCACGTGTACTTCACTCATACAATTGTTTTATTTTTTCTTTTTTTTTCTTTTTTTCTTTTACGACGGTTTAAACATCCCGGATAAGCGCAAATTAGTACCATTTTAATTAGCCGTCTTACCTACAATCTCTGTTCTGTGTAAACAATGAGTGACGTACACGCGCGAGAGATCACTTCCGGCGCTTGAGCAGACCGAAGCGCCGGCGCCCTCAGATCACTTGGACGTGGCTGTGTTTACAAGAGGTAAAAACGATATAAATACTGTTCGTTTTCTCACACAAACCGCTCGTTTCGTGTCGTAGGCCATCAATGTGTACTTACATTTACGAGTCATTAAATCATGTTTAATTTGGACTTCTCTGTGCATGCTCTTTGAGGTGGTGACCATAGACCTGCATTATATGACTGACAGACAAGAACGGTTTGACCTAAAAATATCAAAATTGAAACTACTGCGGAAACAAAGACACCTACATCTTGGATGCCCTTGAGGTAAGCTAAAACATACCAAAAATTAATTTCAAAGTGAACTATCCCTTTAACAATACTATTCAACAAAGCAATAATTGAACCAATTGCTCTGTATGGCAGCGAGATATGGGGACCTCTAAAAACCCAAGATTTTTGAGAAAGAGAGAGAGAGAGAGAGACCCATCATCAGCATGGAGTAAAGTGCTCGTGTCCTGGATCTTCTCTTACCCAAAGCGGCCAGGAACTCGTGACAGCCGGGGAGTCTCCAGAGCTGCACACTGATGGACACCTGAATGGGTGCGAGAGAGAAATCCTGCTCCTTCTCTCCAGACTGAAGCTGCACCAAAACCTGATGGAGCTGCGGGAAAACAGAGACCAATCCCATGTCTAATGACGTCCAATATACAATAAAAAATCATTGGTAAGTTCATTCACAGTAGTGTGTTAGTGTAGAGTTAGTTAATTAAGCACTTACCATTCCCACTACATTTTTAACAGCCTTTAGTGGAAAAAGTTTAGGAAAAGAGAAGGAAAGAAGATTGTTAAAAAGCAGACACGAGCATCTCAATAATACAGCAGTGTAGTTACAGGTGCGTGCACGAGCCAGGACAGCTTTCAGAGCATCTGATGTGTGGTGTGACGTCTCACCCGGTTGATGAGCTGTTCTCCGGTTTCTGACGCCGTGATCAGTTTACACAACGCCTGCAGAGCTGGAGGAGGCAAACCTGTGAACATGAAGGACAAAGAAGTCACTTCAAACTATTCTAATGACAAACAAGAGAGAATTTACACATTTACACAACCCTAGTTTGACTTGTTTGGCCATTGCAAACATTGCAAAAGGGGTCCATTTTGGGTCCCATTTTATTGACTATTTATATAAATGACTTGTGTCAAAATGTAACAAATGCAAAGTGTCATTTTTATGCGGACGATACTGTTTTGTATCGTTCTGCTCCAGCCTTGACAAGTGCTATTGAGGACCTGCAATCTGCTTTTAAAATCATTCAGAAGAATCTACAGAAATTGAGACTTGTGCTAAACTCAGATAAAACTAAAATGATGTGCTTTTCTAAATCAAGGAAAACAGAAGATGCTTGTCCAATTGCTACACTAGATGAGAAAGTAATTGAACGAGTATCAGTCTATAAATATCTTGGTTTCCTTTTAGAAGAAAAGTTGTCCTTCAAACAGCATATAGAGGGTCTAACAAAAAAACTAAGAATCTCTTTTAGTACGAGAAAAACACTTAAAAACAACATTTATGTCAATGCTGGATTATGGTGATATTTTATATATACATGCATGCAAATAAAACTTCTTTGAAAATGCTGGATTCAGTATATCACGCAGCACTAAGATTTGTAACTAATTCCAGTTTCCGTACTCATCATTGTAGCTTGTATGAGAGTGTTGGTTGGCCATCTCTGCACAATCGCAGGCTGGAGCACTGGTATATTTTTCTTTTTAAGGCCATACTTTGTAAACTGCCTCCTTACTTGTTCTCTCTTTTGACTATTAAAGTCACTACCAGGAAATGTAATCTTAGATCATATGGGCAAATCATGAAATCATGTATGAAATCCCACGAACGCGAACTGTCTTCGGTGAAAGTGCCTTTAAAGTTTTTGCACCGTTTTCCTGGTATAAATTGCAAAATCAGCTCAAATTTGACTGTTTACCGACAATGACACAATTTAAAATGAGGATAAAGGACTATTTGAGTTCTAGATGCACATGTGCTGTTACTGAGAGCGGCTGGTGATTATGTTGAGAGTATGTTAAATTGCCAAAATGTACTTTTTTTTCTTGTTTGTTTTGTTTTTGTTAATGTTTGTATATGTACTTTTTAATATGGAACTATTATTCTGCTGTCTTGGCCAGGACTCCCTTGAAAAAGAGATTCTGAATCTCAATGGGACTATTTCCTGGTAAAATAAAGGTAAATAATAATAATAAACAAAGATAGACACTGTCTTTTTTAGAGCAGGATTTAATTCTGTTTGCATTATTGATCAATTTTTTCCTATTTATCACTGTAATGCTGCCTTGAAACAATGTGTATTGTCTAAAGCACAATAGAAACAAAGTAAGGCTGTGCAACGATTAATCACATCCAAAATAAAAGTTTGTGTTTATATATGTGTATAATTATTTTGTATATATAAATACACACATATGCATGTATATATGTAAGAAAAATGTGCTATTTATACATAAAATATTTATATTTATGTATAATATAAATTATATATGAATATATATATACAGTATATACATCTTAAATATATACATGCATGTGTGTGTGTATTTATATATACAAAATAATTATACACAGTGCACCCACATATATTATGTAAACACAAACTTTTATTTTGGATGCGATTAATAGATGCGTTTATGTTTACATAATACAGTATATGTGTGTGTACTGTGTATCATTATTTTGCATATATAAATACACACACATGCATGTATATATTTAAGAAAAATGTGTTATTTATACATTAAATACAGTATATTTATATATAATATGAATATATATACATGCGATTAATCGTTGCACAGTTCTAAAATAAAGGTGAAGTTTGTTTGTTTTTCGCCCTTTTTGTCTTCAGTGGGACTTTATTTTCCCTCACACACTTGCGGTGAGCTAGAGAAGGTGTGTGTTACCCAGCAGGGACTGCAGTGTGGTGCTGCACTGCTGAAGGCGGTCTCCAGGGTCAGTGGTGGGGAAGAAGACGGCAGCGGGGAGTCCCGTTCCAGCCGAGTCCAGTCTGAAGCCCACCGCCGTCAGAAGAGCCTGCCAGCCCGGGACGCCACACACCTTATTCTCAACGCTCTGCTGAGACGTGTACATGGAGTTCCTCTGGCCGTTCTGGATGCGCTGGAGAGACTTCTCCACCTGAGGGACACACACACACACACACAGTTCAGCTGTCTGTACAACACCAGTTTAGATGCATACAATTATTGGTAACGCTTCCTTTTACTGTACAGTACTTACGTGTACTTACAGTGTACTTACCTAGAAAGTACTGGCTAATATAAGGTAAGTACATGGGTTAGGGGTAGGTTCAGGGTTAGTACCTAGTTATTACCCAGTAATTATAATTACTATAATAAGTACATAGTAAGTACATGGGTAACAGGACTGTAAAAGGAAGCGTTACCCAATTATTTACTATTACCACTATTTGGGCATTTTCGATTGAAAATGAAAAAGAAGCCTATAAAAAAACAAGTAGTACCATACAAAATCTAACTGGATTATTACAATTAATGGCAAAAATGGCAATTAATTACAATTAATGTAAACTGATATTTCCCACTGAAACACTACAGCATAAGATATAAATAACTGGCTTAAAACAATTTCTTTGGGGCGAAAATACTAGCGAGCCTAAGACTTTTGCACAGTACTGTATATATATATATATATATAAAATAACTAGTGCTGTCAATCAATTAAAAAAATTAAGTACATTAATCACAATTTTTTCTGTTTAACATGGACAGTGTAAAATAAAGTGTTAAATATACTTCTATATTACTATATGCACGTTGTATGTAAAATTTTAGGACATAAAATGTACTATATAAAATATTAAAATAATAGTTACAATAATTTATATACAGTAATAGTAATTAAAACAACATAACTTAAAAATCAACTGATGTATCAGTACACACATTTTAAATATATATATACACATACACACACTTGTATAGTACTATATGGATAGTATATGCTATATACATACTACAGGCACACTGTATATAAAATAAAATATTATTATAAAAAGCACATAAAATGTACTATATATTTCAATAATAGTAATTAAAAACAACTGAAATATATACAAATAATATAGACAATATATTTACTTATTACATTACTACTAAATTGATATAATTCTTGCATTTAACACTTAATGCACATTGATCAAAATAAATAATTGAAATAATAAATAACACACACACACACACACACACACACACACACACACACACACACACACACACACACACACACACACACACACACACACACACACACACACACACACAGAGACAGATAGATAGATAGTGTATATATATTCTTAATAAGTGTGTTTGTGGTAGAGATGTTGTGTGTTTCTCACCAGGTGAAGCAGGACCCTCAGGGCATCTCTGGCTTTGTCCGGATACTGCAGGATCTCAGCCAGAGCCTGACCAATCAGAGATGACGGGCTGTTCAGTTTCACGTCACAGCCAATCAGCATGAAGCCTGCGGAAGAGTACGGCAAACAAACCTTAAACTGTGCAGTATATACTCCATACTAACAGCAGTAGTGTGCTACACAACATCACTGCGCCTGTAGAGTCAGTCATTTTAGATTTTCAGTCCACACCACACAGATTCCCCACAGTATGATTTGCTTGTATACGGCACATTTTTGTAATGTATACAGGACATTTGTATACTGTGCACAATGTACATTGATCTAAATGCTGTGTGTAGTGACTCATATTGATATACTTTCTATAGTTATTAAGCTACCCGTCTGAATTAATCATTGAAAACAAGCACAGGAAGATCAAGATTTTCAATAAATTGCTTCAATGATGAAGAATCAGATGTTTTGAGCTTCCCAGTGTAGTTGATTGAAGCGTTTATTGAAGTTTGGGCCGACACTGAGCCAAAGAAACCCTGATAAGCTGTCAGTGTGGCACTGGGAACATACCGGCCCAGTTGGAGGGGTGCGAGAACTGTTTGCTGCTCTGGACGGTCTTCATGGCGTCTGCGAGGGCCGCGCTGGCTTTGGTGCCGTTGAGGAGAGCGCTGTAGAACGAGTGGATGAACATCTTGGAGGCGGCGACGGGAACCGGCCACAGAGACACCAGCACACACTGCGCTCCAGCGGCCAGGAACGCCCGCGTCAGTCCCACCACCCCGTCAGCGGTCACTTTACTGTCCGACTCCTGGTACGAGCTGTGCGAGGGCAATGGACACACATCATGAGGTGATAAGTCACTGGAATACAGATGCTATTATCTGAAATACACTGCGACACTGCTGTGGAACAAGGCGGTCGAAGCACAGCCTGTAAAACTGCAGTTATGTGTGAAAATGCTTATATAGCAGTGTGAGTGATTTTATATTTGGGTAACAATATATATTATGATTCAATTAATTATATAAATTCAATAAAATAATTATATATATTAGAGGTGTAACGATACACGTTTTCGTATTGAACCGTTCCGTACGAGGCTTTTGGTACGGGGTTTTCGGTACGCAAATTTAAACCGAACGGTTCGTTGGACCATTTTTCCTGCCGACCAAAATAGTCATTTCAAAATAGGCTAAGAGACGCTGGCGTGACCACAACATTGCCCAACATCAAATGGCAAATGTAATGTAAGCGGAACGAAACTGAGCGACTCGTTATTGTGTGTTTGACGGACCGTTTATCAGTTTGGACCAATGCAGCGTGAGCCGATCTTCATCATCAGCACTGTCACTACACAGCCAAATCCAGTAAAGAAAACATTTGAGTTCGCCACTGAAGTAATAACATCGCTGCGAGATCTAGTGAGAAACATTCACATTTCTCTGTTATTAACGGATCAAGCAGCGCTGACGTGGAAACCAGGAAGAAACATTGTGCCATGAATGAACTATCCAGTGTCCACAGATCAGCACATTCACCATGGGTTTACTGTAGTAACACTACTAACTGTAACCATGGGAGTGTGGCAGGAATAGTCGGCTATAATGCTTTCAAGTAACATTACGTCGGTTTTATTTTGACATTATGAATACAATTGCTGCCCTCAAATGTTAATCTGAACTAAAATAAACCTTTGTTTATAACTACTACAATATTACATTTCATTTTGTCCAAGGAGCTGTTTTGTTTTATACGCTCCTAAGAAAAGTCAAGTATAGGTCCATCATTGCTCAAAGTAAAAAAATATCATACTTTATGATGTTAGTTTTAATAAAAATATAATTAAAAAAATTAAAATCAAGGAAAATTTCTCTGGCATTTCTTTCTTTTTGCTGTCTCGAAAACGTACCGAACCGTGACACAAGTGTATCGTATCGAACCGAACCGTGAATTTTGTGAACCGTTACACCCCTAATATATTTATATTCACACACACATATATATAGTTTATGGATAGAGTTTATGGATAGAACTAGGGATGCACAGATATGAAAATTTTGCCCGATACCGATAATTCTTTATATTTGAAAGCCGATAACCGATATATTGGCCGATAAATCTAAATCCAAATTTTTATTTTATATTTGAGAGCCTGATTACAAAAACAAAAGCCTCACCATTAAAAGCCATGACCCAAAAACACACTTATGATGTTCTCATTATAATTTTATGTAGTCGATATGACAGACTTGCGCTGCACATGTTGCACTGAACTGTATTTTCCTTTTTTGAAGTGATTCAATCATATTTCAAGCAATTCAAAACCATCATGTTGAACAGTGCACATCTGAAGAGTCTCAGCTGAAGGAAATAATCTGTTATTTATCGGCTTTAATATATCGTGCCGTTACCGATATGATGGCCAATATATCGCGCATCCCTAGACAGAACCGCGTTTAAAGCCGCGTGACGTTGCTCATGAGCGGAGCTGTACACACGTCTACTGACCCGAGCACCACTAGTTTGGTCGGCAGCCTGAGATCGAGGATATCGGCCGCGGTGAGCAGGAACTCCTGCAGTGGAGGACTGTCACAGATGCTTTCGGCATCGCTGGCGTCGTCTGGCACACGCAGGCTCTCCGGGATGGTGTAGTTGGACTTCACCGCGCTCTCTCCAGCTCCTCCTCCTCCTCCTCCAGAAGCCCCCGTCGCTGACGGTCCAGAGCTTGTGTCCTGGCATGGCGTGAGGACCAGGGCCGCCAGCTTCCAGGAGATGTGCGTGGCGAAGTGTGCGCACTCGGCCTGGGTGAGGGCGCTCATGACCCGCTCCTTGGTGGCGGCGGGACCGGCCAGCGGTTGGCAGCCCAGCTGATCGGCCACCATGTGAGCCTCCTCCTCAGCGCTGGGCATCGGACCCCACAGCCAGCGGTCCATCACTGACGGGGGCAGGCGAGGGTTCCCCACCACTGCAGCCATCGAGCTTCCTCCATTACACAGGACAGGACCCGTCCGCCGAGGGTGAACCTGAGGAACATGACGAATTACTGATCAAAAACAGCCTGGATTTATTGACTATTAAAGTCGAAATCAACAATTCTGTTTTTTTTAATTGAATTTACTATAAATGATTTATCTGTGCACATCATTATTTGTTGAAATTCATGTGCCTGTAATCTTTAATCGAAATATCTTCCCCTCCCTCTCGCAGCATCTCTTCTCTTCTCTGATGATGTGGGCGGGGCAACATGTCACTCACATGAGATCCACCAATCGCAAACCACAACCATTCATTCAATTCCCCACAGACACAATCAAGCCCCGCCCACATTTAATCTTGTTCCAGAAGTATTTCACTCGAATATACATCACAATAGGGAAGAAATGACAATCGCTACTTCCGCTTCATGCCAGCTTTAATGTATGCCATGTTGCTGATTTATAAAAGCATGAAGGCACATGAAGCTGTAAACAACATTGATCCTTTCATCCATCCATATCTATCTATCTATCTATCTATCTATCTATCTATCTATCTATCTATCTATCTATCTATCTATCTATCTATCTATCTATCTATCTATCTATCTATCTATCTATCTATCTATCTATCCATCTATCTATCTATCTATCTATCTATCTATCTATCTATCTGCTATCTATCTATCTATCTATCTATCTATCTATCTATCTGCTATCTATCTGCTATCTATCTATCTATCTATCTATCTATCTATCTGCTATCTATCTATCTATCTATCTATCTATCTATCTATCTATCTATCTATCTATCTATCTGCTATCTATCTATCTATCTATCTATCTATCTATCTATCTATCTATCTATCTATCTATCTGCTATCTATCTATCTATCTATCTATCTATCTATCTATCTATCTATCTATCTATCTATCTGCTATCTATCTATCTATCTATCTATCTATCTATCTATCTATCTATCTATCTATCTATCTGCTATCTATCTATCTGCTATCTATCTATCTATCTATCTATCTATCTATCTATCTATCTATCTATCTATCTATCTATCTATCTATCTGTCTATCTATCTATCTATCTATCTATCTATCTATCTATCTATCTATCTGCTATCTATCTATCTATCTATCTGCTATCTATCTATCTATCTATCTATCTATCTATCTATCTATCTATCTATCTATCTACCTATCTATCTATCGATCTGCTATCTATCTATCTGCTATCTATCTATCTATCTGCTATCTATCTATCTATCTATCTATCTATCTATCTATCTATCTATCTATCTATCTATCTATCTGCTATCTATCTATCTATCTATCTATCTATCTATCTATCTATCTATCTATCTATCTGCTATCTATCTATCTATCTATCTATCTATCTATCTATCTATCTATCTATCTATCTATCTATCTATACAAAATAAAATAAAAAATGACAAAAGCACATAACAAAAGTACTGACTGAAATATAAATGAAAGATGAAAATATAAAAATAATAAAAGCTAATTAAAAATATAAAAAACCAACTGTATATGAGCTCTAGTACAACAGCAGAGGTGTATGTGTATGTGTGTGTGTGTGTGTGTGTGTGTCAGAAGTGTGCTTACTTTAGCAGTGGTTCCCAGACTGCCGATGGACGGTACAGCGATGAGACTGAAGCGCTCATACAGATACTCATTAGATGAGCTTCCCTTCAGAAGAGCGAACGGGATGAGGTACAGCTCGCCCTCCAGAACCAGAACCAGCTGCCGGTGTCTGCCGACGGGACCGCTGGAGTGCATCAGGCCCTGCGGGGGAAAACAACCACCATACATCATCAAACTAGTTATGGCTCCAATTTATGGCTCCGGATTGGATGAGCCACATTTGAATTCAAATAAAACAGCAGACAATAAAAACACCAGGCATTCATTTAAACATTTAATCAATGCATCAAGTTGCAACAATTCATTAAAACAGTTCATTATCTATATCCCTTGGTGGAGAACTTATTAATTGTGATTATTATTACCCATTACAAGTAACATGCATTACATAATCAGATCACTATACAAAAAGTCAATAAAAAGAGTTGTACAGTAGGTAATATAACCCATAATGTTAAGAGATCTTTTGTTTGGCATACATCGTTCTAGGGGTCAGGAAATATAATAAGTGCTCAGAATATAATAATATTGTAAATATGTGTATTAAATATGCTATGTTGATGCATTAAACACTTGCAGAAGAGACCTTCTGATTAAAAACATCCGCAAGGCCTGGGACAGTAACATAACGCATTCATTTACATAAAAGTAACACTAAGTAATGTAATAAGTTACTTTTTTAAAGTCCCCCTGTGGTGAAAATCCAGCTTTTAATGTTGTTTATATGTCTATGTGGTGTTTTTAATATGCTTTAAGGCAAACCATGTGTAAATTCATAAGTCGAGAGCATTGCTGAGTATTTCCTCCTTAAAACTGCAGTGAACCAAAGACAGTCTCAAAAACACGGTTTGAAATCGCTGGTGTTTCTGACGTCACAAACGACCTTGTAACCAATCAGATCAACGTGTGATCGTCAACCAGTGGATCTCTGAGTGAGTGAGTGAGAGAGTGGAGGCGGGGCTCATTTGCATATTCATAGAACCACGTATACTAAATGAGGCAAGGGTGTCGAGTTACATTCAAGCTATTTAAAAAAAAAAAATTCAAGGAAAAAACATTTAAATATGTCATTTTGGTGATCAAAGATGAGTTTTAAGTGACTGACTACAGGGAGACTTTAAGAAGAAATGGAATATTGTAACACATTGCTTTTAAAAGGAGCCTTCCCATACATTGATTACTACTAATAAATAGTTATTTGTTGTAGATTGGTGAAGTGAGGCAGTCTTACCCCCTCCATCGGGGCGATGAGCAGGTCGTAGAGCGCTCGTAACGGGGGTTTGCTGAGCGCACTGGCGCGCCGGGGCAGAGGCGATGTGCCTTCCTTCACCGGAGACACGGTGTTACTGAAGAGACTCGTCATACTCTGACAACTCCTGAAAACACATGACAACACACACTCATCAGACAGACTGTACCTGTAACTTGTAACTGCATCAAACCTGTTGCATGTTTCATTCGGTGAGTGCTGTCTAGTTATAACTAGTTATGTCTGAGTTTTCTGACAGTTTTGTGTAAAAAAGAAAAGAAAAAGGAAGTCTGATATAATAATGAGTCAAGAATGTGATGTTAAATATAATGGTTGATATTGCTTCCAGTTCAGCCGTCAAACTGGTGATACTGGTAATTCGAATACTACACACTAGATGGCACTGTACACCTAAAAACAGCTCGTGTGTTTACAGTCATGTTCCTGAGAGCAGGTCATCATCGGTCAAGACTGAACAAACAATACAATTAAATAAAAATAGCAGTCACAAAATGTGTTTTATTGTAAACATCACAGTGAACCTCTTAGAAGAAAGATAGAATCACAGCTGTACAAATAATAATAATAACAATAATAATGTTATATTGTATCCTAATGACAAATAATACAAATGATTAAAATACTTCAGAATAATTAATAGTGTTATTCTGTATACTAATGGCAAACAATAATAATAAAATAAACAATCATTAGAATATTTAATAATATTATTGTAAATTTATGACATATTAGAATAATTATTATTAGAATAATTAAGAATAATTAATAGCGTTATATTTACAATAATGACACATTATGATTATAATATGTATTATAATAATAACAACAACTAACAGTGTTAAAAATACTAATAAAACAATTAAATAATAATTAGAATAATTGAGAACAATCAATAATGTTATATTGTATATTACTGGCAAATAGTATTATTATTATCAGAACAATTAAGAAAAATTAAGAGTGTTATATACACAAGCCCGTAGGCAGGGGGGGTTCGGGTGGTTCGAACGAACCCCCCTCACTGCCAAAGGTCCAGAATTTAAGTCGTTTAAAAAAATAAATTAAAAAAATGTTTATGTGATTATTGTCATCATTGTTTTAATCAATGCTTGTGACAAATATTCTTGGTTGCTGTTTCAAATTAATATGATTATTGTGTAGCTGGACGTGTGTGTGTGCGCCGCGCGTGCAGTTCAGAGAGAGTTCTCGCAAAACACTTTTCAAACCAACGGTGAAGAAGCATCGCATCTGAATGATAGGGCTGGGGATCGAGTCCAAAAAGAATCGATTCCTCGATTCCGAGGCGTTGGGAATTGAGAGTCGATTCCAAAGGTTCAAAATGCAATGGTTGGAATCGATTCCGGGGAATGATCTTACTCGTTGTAGTTTAGGACAAGTAATAAATCTGATTTATGAAATCAATCGACAAAAACAATCAAATTAACTTTTAAGTTATTAAATTCAAGTTCACGCAAACGTTTCCGTCTGCTGCGGCTGTCTGTCATTCATTCTCCATTCAGCGTTCAAACAGCGCGTTGCGTTCGGTTACGACAGTCAACATGATGAAACTCCCTCCAAGATGATTCACTGTTACTATTATTAGGCTATACTTGATCTGTAGATAAAGCTCTATGGTTTCGCATAAAATGACTATATTGCTGGA
Source organism: Rhinichthys klamathensis goyatoka (assembly GCF_029890125.1). NCBI lineage: Eukaryota > Metazoa > Chordata > Actinopteri > Cypriniformes > Leuciscidae > Rhinichthys > Rhinichthys klamathensis. The sequence continues at coordinate 221,253 of NW_026606726.1, read as the reverse complement.
CTGCATTGCTGTATCTTAACGCATGTTCCTTTGTTAGAACACAGGAGAGCACTATCATTCTTCACGCGCACAGTAACTGACATTTAAAACTGTTAAAAGAAAAGGCTCAATAAACTATTTTATAGATAGACGGCAAAAAATGCATCTCAAAATGCATCAGATTGATGCTTTAAAATATGGAATATTTAAAATTTTCTCACGGGGGACCATGCCCCCGGACCCCCCTAGAGGGGTAATATCCTTCTCACCTGGGGGTGGAGTTATATATATATATATATATATATATATATATATATATATATTATATATATTATATATACTGTATATGTATTTATTTTTATTTTTTTTATTAAAAGGATTTCTATATTTTATCCACTCAATAGACTACAATATAATAGCCTATAAACGTAGAGTAATTATAATAATAAAATATTTTAGGTGCATCAAAAAGCGTGCTCATTAACCAGCAGACAAGCTAATCCAGCACAAATTAGTGCATAACAGGGTCACCAAAATTAAGTATTTGAACCTCATAATTAAATACAAAAGGAGGAAAAAAACTGCAAAAATGTCCACTTTTTGAAAAAAAGACCCCCCCCCTTTCAATAGGCTGGCTACGGACCTGATACATAATAGTATAAATAATAATAGTGTTATACTGTACACTAATGACAAATATTAATAATAAAACAATAATGATAATTAAGAATACTTAATGTTAAATTGTATAATAATAAATAATAATTATTATTACAATAATTAAGAATAATTAATAGTGTTATATTGTGTAATACTAATAATATATTCTTGGCAGAGGAATTGTCATTCTTATTTTTGATTAAATGTAATAATTTATTGATCATTATCGTCTTTTATCATCTAGCTATAGATGCCATATATATATGAGATGCTTCATGAATCCGCAGGTGAAGTCCCTGCAGTAGCGGTTTTAGGCACGGGCGAACCGGGCGGTCGCCCGGGGCGGCATTTCATAATGTCACATGGGGGGCGGCACGAGCAGTTAAAAAAAATCCTCTGTGCCGCGAAGGTTTTCTATTTTTTATCATTTCAATTCAATTATTGGCAATGGCGCCTCTGCTTGCTGAGAAGGTGCCGTGCACAGAAGCTATGTCAAGGGAGTCTCCTGATTGGAGGAGCTCACCAAGCGTTCACGTATCGCGTCTTTTGCGCGCTCTAGGTCGTTATTTCAAATGTAGGCGCACGGGAAGCGCGCTCATTATTGAAGTGACGCGCTCATTCTTTCCAGGAGCAGCCAGATGAAAAATTGTAATCTTTTCAGTATGGGAGTGCACGTGCACCCAAACACGCGGGTGTTTTTCTCTTCTCCGTAAATAAATGTTTTAGCAGAGCTACAGCAAGCGTTTTTCTGTGGTGGAAATCCATTAGCTACTAAAACTTCTTTGTCGTTGTAGAGAGCGCAGTGCATGGTTGTATAGCAACGACAGCCATGGGAAAATCGGACCGAATTTTACTATTAATAATAAAAGATAAGCTGTGCATTATAAATGTCAGGAATGTATCTTTATTGACTCATTCTTTTTATAAAGATGATTTAAATGCTGAAATATGTGAGGTTTATCTTTTTATAAAACCTTTTTGTCAAAAGTTTATTTGAACGTGTGCATGTTAGATAACATTAAAGACACTCCTTTAAAATTTGGCCATCATCTTTAATGTTATTAACTTGGTGAATTGATTTCATTGTGTATTAGGCTTTTTGAACAAGATTCTGTGTATAACCGTGATCATTTTGGTCACTATATTCATGAAATGGAAATCATTTTCATAATGATCAAATATAATTACGTGTTTTTACAGTAGCCTATGCAAAGTACAATTTTCTATTAAAAATAATCTCTGATTCTGTCCTTTTCTCTGACATTTAAGAGTGACATAGGCCTACAAAAGCTATTTTAGGTCTAAAACAGTTTGGATAGTTGTTAATATGAGAGCTGTTAGAAATTATTTAAGTGATAAGTATTGTGTTACTACATAAATATCTCTCGGACCCTTACACTTTTAAAAACTCTATTTAGTGACAAAGTATAGTTTAACAAGTCATAACTAAAAGAGCTCCATGCATAGAATTCAAGGCAGTAACCAATGAGCTAATGGTTCCTCCCTGAAAGTTAGATTAATCTAGCAAAATAACTTGATTCTATTAACTGTGTTTTTCAAATGAACGGTATGTGATATTGTTGGGTTGTTGTTGTTTATTTTTTGGGGGGGCGCTCGAAGGGGGTCTCGCCCAGGGTGTAATTCAATGTAGAACCGCCACTGAGTCCCTGTAACACACAGCCTTAGCTTTAGTCTACAGTAACACAAAAAAAGCCACACATCACCTTACGGATGACATCAAACCCCTCGTTATTAAAGCAGCGGTGTAGTGTAACGATGCACACACTCCAGGTCTAATCGCCATCACTATGGTAACTCCCTTCCTACTTTCTGTCACGCAGGTCTATCATTACACGCCTTCAAAGAGATAACAAACCTTCAGGCGCACACACACACACACCGGTGGCTCGTTCTCCCAAACTCTGGATCCATTCAGAGGTTAATTGGGTGATCAAACCCGCCCCGTTTCCCCTGTGAGGCTCGTCCATGTTTCATGAGCATCAGCGCCAATCAAACACAGGACCACGAGAGACGGTGCATTATTATTATAAGGGAACAATACACCGCAAAACATTAAATTCTGCTTATTTACTAATCCTGTGTGACTTACTTTCTTCACTGAAAAAAAAGAACATAAAAAGAACACAAATACACCATAAAAATACACCAACTGAATATAAAGCTATTAAAAATACTTTTCTTTAACTGAAATAAAGCTGAAATAATATATATATATATATATATATATATATATATATATATATATTTATATTATTTGTATTTTTCCAGTTTTTTTTTCAGTTTAGGTCTTTCATTGCATATTTATTTTATTTTATTTCATCTTTATTTCATTTAAAGAAAACAGTTTTTAATAGTTTTGATAATTTTACCGACAAAAACGGTAAAAAAAAAAGCTTGAATAAAAAAAAACATTCAAAGAAAAACTTGAACTTGAAGTAAACTGACTGAAAAAAAAATAAAGCTAAATATAAATATGAACAAAACTAATAAAAATAACAAAAGTACATAACAAAATGACTAAAACCTAAACCAAAAATCAAAATGAAATTATAAAAATAAAAGCAAATACTATAATGGTATATAAATGCACTATATTCCATCTCTAATCAAGAAATAAGACTAAAATTGAACTGGTTAATCACTGATCATCGATAATCTACCAGATTAGTGAATTTTTTTACCTGGATCAGATTCAATAATGAATGATTCTTGAAGTATTTAAACTATTTTCAGTGAATAAACGTTTACATTTGGGTCTGTTCCTCATGCAAATCTATCTTAAGAAGACTTGAAACAGCCATTTCACCCAGTTTAATGATGTTTTTTTGTCATTTTGGAGTTTGACAGCCCCTGGCCCTCATTCACTTTCACTACACAGAAAAGTTCAGGAAACTCCTCAAAAATTCTCCTTGCTTTAGAACAAAGAAAGTTTGAGAGCGAGTCAAGACTGTGAGTGAACATTTGCTGGTTTAACACAGCGGCACAGGCTCATTAGGGCAGATGAGGAGTGAATCGTGCTCTTTGTTTTAATGAATATAAAGAGATGTACGGCACAGAGAAGCGAAGCTCTAATGATGACCGCTCTGACCCCGTCTTTAACAACCTCTCCTCCTGCCCTCGCTGTTCCTGTCGTCGCTGTCGTCTTCCTCCCTCCCCCTCTTTCACTGCTAATAACCAGCTTTCGTTCTCTCGTAATGAATCAGGACTCGACTGAACGCTGAACTATCATTCGAACTGGCTCCTTAATTATCACCCGTCAGAGTCGCTCTTCTCCTCCAGCAGAGTTTAGATCCATTATGAGCAAAAATGTTTACTAATTGCTTAATGATTTGGTGTTTGATTGGGCTTTTTTTCAATACTATTTGAGTGGTTTCTCTTCCTGTAGATTAACATCAAATGGGTATTTGGTTAAATATAAACATATGCCAGATCTAGAACAGGAAACCTATTTGTTATATAAAAAACTAGATGACAAGTTTTAAAAGTCTTATGATGGTACACAAGTAGGGTTGGATTAACGATTACGATTCTTATCGATTCCTAATTTCGATTCCAATAAGGTAAAATAAAAAAAACGGAGATATCAGTCTTATTGCAAAACTTTTCATTGTACCTGAATACCATGAACAAAAATCCACAGGCTAAAGAACACTAACACAAGTAACTTTAGCCTGTGGTTTAAAAATACCATAGCAAAAACAACTAGCCTAACTAATATAAAGGTCAAGCATTATTAAAGACAAGTAAACACTCAAATCACAGCAAATAAATACCTCAAGTATTCAATTCCAGAATATATTAAGTATATCAATTGATTTTTAGAGACATTAAAGGGGTCATGAACTGAGAAATCAAATTTTACTTGCGGTTTTGACATTTAAAGGGTTAGTTCACCCAAAAATGTAAACTCTGTCAGTAATTACTCTCCCTCATGTTGTTCAACCCCGTAAGACTTTCGTTCATCTTCGGAACACAAATGAAGATATTTTTGATTAAATCTGAGAGCTGGATCACTCCTCCATAGGCTTCTTAAGGGATCGAAACTGGCCGGCCCAAAAGTTATGAAAGACATCGTTAAAATAGTCCGAGTGACGACAGTGGCTCAACCTCGAGTGAGTTCACGTAGTGTAACAGCGCAGCGCTTCTGTGTTGTACGTCACACACACACACATGACCAGCATCGGCCAATAGTGAGCCTACGTGTGACGTACAACCCAGAAGCGCTGCGCTGTTACACTACGTGAACTCACTCGAGGCCCACAGAGAAGGATATGAATAGTTGAATAAAGTCATTATTTTTGTTTGTTTTTTTGCGCACAGAAAGTATTCTCTTCGCTTGATAAACTGAAGGTTGAGCAGCTGTAGACACTTGGACTATTTTAACGATGTCTTTAATAGCTTTTCTGGGCTGGCAGGTTTCAATCCCTTAAGGCGAGACACTACAGGTGAATAGGGTAAATTTTTTAAATAATAGATATCACCATGAAACTTTCTCAGTTGATTACTTACATAAGTATATAAAAAAAATGTATTACAAGTTTTTGAAATTTTTATGTTTAATTATGCAAATTAGGCATTATCTCATTAAATATGCATAATTTTGCACACATTTTCGGTAGATAGATCTGAACATATGATAAAGCTAGGTGCAAAATTATTTTTTCATTTTGTTTACACACAAGATGAAAAAAGAATTTCAGAGGGATTTCAGGATATATGCTTTCATAGGAAATCTAAATATATTGTCCATAGCCTTAAAAAATCGATTCTCGCCATATTTTTTCTATTAAAATGTCACATAAATCAGGCCAGGAATGATTTATAAATAAATCCCTCTGAAAATATCTTCAGAATACTGCTAAGTGTATAACTGGAAAGTTTGGTGTACATAGGTGCTACACAGGCTGAGAAGTTTCTACTGGAGAATGCCAAAAAACTCATTTTGAGAAAACAGCATTTAAAGATTTGTAATGTAAAAATTCATACTTTTTTAGTGGAAACAACTATTTACAGACACAATATCTTATCAAATCATTAGCAACAACAATACAAACCACCTAAATCACATTACAACTTAAAACACAGCATTTATGGCCTTCAACTGAACAGAAAAACAGTCAAAAACACACATCTAAATGTCAGAGCACGTCACGTGATTCATCTGAACGAATCACGTTGTCAGAAATTGACATCAGCCAATGAGATTTCGGTTTTAGGGTTAAATGCCCATTGTACTTTCACGATTGGTGGCTGATAAATAGGAAATGACCATATTTGGATCCGACAACAATGTGAAAGAGAGAGAGAGCTTTCCAACGTGTGTGTGATGACAGGGTGCAGATCGCGATCGCAGAGCAGCATGTTGATTTAGAACGACAACTTTTTGTTGAATTTAGGAGAAATCTACAGACGCAAACAGACAAAGTGTAGTAAAATAAAGACCTAAATGTGTATTTTGGAAATTTTTTCACCATAAGTATGAAAGAAGAGATGTTATTGAAGACAAATAGCCCAAAATCTCAAAATTGACCAGTGAAAAAAAAACTATGTTTTTGCCTGCCATGTCTCGCCTTAAGAAGCTTATGGAGGAGTGATCCAGCTCTCAGATTTAATCACAAATATCTTAATTTGTGTTCCGAAGATGAACAAAAGTCTTACGGGGTTGAACAACATGAGGGAGAGTAATTACTGACAGAGTTTTCATTTTGGGGTGAACTATCCCTTTAAGAGGTCATCATACTATAAGTTTCAAAAGTGAAAACTTCCTTGTTTTACTGTAACCAAGCCCAGCAAACGACTCGTCCTACAGCGTGCCCATCTATGACAGACGGGTGAAAGACCTCTGCAGAAGAACAACGCCTACTTCATAACTGCTTCTTTGGCCCCGCCCACTGACGTGTTAGTGAGATGATGAGGAGTGAAGAGCAATACAGGATCACTGGACTACAAATAACATTACCTTCCAAAGGATCCTAATGCGAGGAATGTGGTTATTTATTTTCAACAATGTGAATGTCTCAGTTGAGCATTATTTATGTGTATTCAGTAGCCTGGTTAAAACCAGAGCATTCTCAGTTGTAACTGAGTTATGGTCTGGCAAAGCGTCATAGACAAATCATTTCCAGAGGGGCGTCACCAACGGACGTCGCGGATAGACCTAAACCCAATCAGAGCGATGAAGGAGATGGCATATGCAGAGCGGCGGAGAAACATCTCCGAGTGTTGTTCTTTGCTCGGTTTTTAACTAAAGGGAAACGTTCAAATCGCTTAAAACAGACCCGATAGCTGATTCGAACGAGTGATGTTCGACGGCGGCATCCATCTTTGTAATGTAGGCTACAAAATCTGCTTCAAAATCCCAGCGCTGTCGTCATCGAGTAAAGCCCGCCCCAACGTTTCTGATTGGTGCCGCGATTTTGGCGGATTGGAAATGGGCTTGAATGAGCTCTTTGCCAGACTAACTTTCAGAGCAAATCTAAATTTGCCGGAAGTTGTCTGGGTTTTCCCAGGCTATGTATTCGGTACATTTCACTGTGGATTCCTTGGTAAATCAGTTGCAATTTCGGCGCAGGCTTTCCAAACAGACTTTTACAATATGGACTTGACCGTAATGCCACAACATGCAAGTGACCGTGTTAATTATAATGCCTGATCTGTGACCAGTGATTTCTGAAATTATATATATTAAGCGATCAAAGAACACTCCCTTTACAATCGCTGGAGCTGTCAACTCACACCAAAACTCCCGTTATAATCAACGAATCTCTTATTTACATTGTGTTTGCACTGTTATGATGAAAGCATTCGTTATTGTGCAGAAATCAAGCTGCAATCACGAGATCACGGCATTCATGAGCTCAACATGTCTGTTGGTCATCACTGCAACCTTCCATGCCACAATCTAAATATAATGCTTTTCACGATTAATTAACCTTGAGAGCCGTAATAGTAAAAACGTGCTTTCGAGAGAGTTCCACATGTAATACTTAGCTATTTCATATGCAAAGATGTCAGCCAATCACAGCAGTGGATGTTTACACTGAAGTCTCACAGCAGACACGCCCCTTCAAACAGAGCGTTCAAATCAGAGGCTAAAATCAGGGTAGGAAAAATGCCTTTTATTTGTCAATTATGACCATTTTTGATGTAAAAATCATACTAACATTATTAGCCTGACCCACATCGAGATGTTGGAAAATTACATTTGCTGCCGCTAGGGTGCGTCTAGATTTCTAGGCTATAACATTATAAGTGCACCCCAGGAAACACTATAAAACAATACAATAATGCAGTTCATGACCCCTTTAAGATGTTTTACTGGCAAGCTAATCAATATCATGACTCATCTCTGCAATTTACCTTCATTTATGTCTTGAAAAATACTCAGAAACAAAAAAATAACACCATAAATTAGTCCACACAACTCACATGCCAAGCAATCTGACCAACATTTAACTTGTTATTCACTGATAATCTTTACTTCCAGTAACCAGAACAGTGAACAAATCATTCAAATCAAAAGAATCATTCTTTTGACTTGGATTTTTTCAATGAACCGATAGATTTTCAGTGAATAAAACAGTTAAATTTGGGTCTCTTACTAAAAAAATCTGTCATTTAACTTCAGATAACTTCTATCATATAACTTTAATGGTGTTTATTTGTCATTTTGACCTCCTTCACTTTCGTTATACTAAAAAGAACATCTTAAAATACTCTCAGAAAGCTCTTAAAAGCGCTCAAAGGTTTTCTGAGCCGCTTCCTGTGAGGATTGGTGTGTGTCTGACCTGTTGAAGAGGTTGTTTCTGGAAACCATCCTCAGGAAGCCGGTCGGGTCGGTCACTGAGTTGAGTTTATTGTTGAGTTCTTCAAACTGCTGGTCCAGAAGGTCTCCAGCTTCGCTCTCAGTCTCGCTGCTGGAACACGCTCTGAAACACACCCAACACAATGTCATTTATTCAAGCAATTAGACATTTTACCACAAAACAAGGTACAATCACTGCAAAGGGACTTGGCTTATTGCTTTTTTGAAAAGAAAAAAGAGCAACACATAATTGAATGTAGTAAAACTAACAATCTGCCACATTACTTCTGGCAAGTATAGGTCTTTATTCAACAACAATGGAATACTTGATTCTGATTGGCCAATCATGGAATTAACAGGTCATAAACGTTACAATAGAGTTCCAAAAGTAAAAATCCCATTCAGTTCCGTTTAATTTTTATTAATCAATTAATATTTGTTTTATGATAACATGCAAAGCATTAAAAACAGACCTAATGTACGCTAGGTTCTTAATCGATGATGTATGCTTTTTCTTTCAACTAATTTTTTAAATACTCGTGTTAAACAGTGGAATACTTGGTGAAAAATGACATTACCCAAAATTCTGCAGAAAAATCGCACAAAAACTAACTCTTTAGTACCTGAACACTCACATGAAGCGCTGCAAAATGATGTGGTCAATTACACTGTAAAAAAATTTGCTGCCTTAAATTTTTAAGTCATTTCAACTTAAATTACATTAAAATTACTTATTGAAAAAAGTTAAGCAATTTAAAAAAAAACTACTTTTTTGAGTTAAAGGCGCTCTATGTAACTTTTCTACAAAAATGAATCCTTTTTTTATTGCCTGTGTGTGAAGGGGTTGTAATCACACATTAAAATGATCCACTTGTCAAGTTTTGCTATTACCTCTTAAGGCCAGTATTCATATTTCTATGTGAAGTCTCCGGGTCGGATTTACCGCGAAATCCAACGGATGTGACGTGCATGCGCGCTCCCGAGCCTCTCTCCTTATATACAGTCTATTGTAGACGGTCAGGGAGTTACGTCCGGTTAAAGGTGCACGTTTTTCGGCTTATATCTCAGTCAATCTTTGATCAATATTCCCAAGACTCTAATCGTTCGTAGTGCTGGACGGGGCCTTTCGAACGAGCCCACCCCCGAGGTCCAACTCGCCCGGCTCCCCGAGTTATAGCCGTTCGAAATCGGGGGTCCCAGCGAACGGCGATCCGGTAGGGGGCATCCCCGAGGCCCGCCACTCTAGCGTTCAGGCAAGGGTTCCCCTGGGACCTCCTCCCCCGAATTTGAGCTCTCTGGGTCTTTGCGTTCCAGAGATACGAGCGATTTTCTTCTGAGATCGTGACGTCACCGGCGTCCGCAATTTTGCAGCGCGCCCGATGGTTTTCTGTTAATATCTCCGCGAAAACACCACCAAAAACTATGGAACTTATATGGTTATTTTCAGCTCGACTAGATGGTCCCAACGAGCTCGGTGCTCGCCGAATCCATCAAGTATTCGCCGAGATATTTGCGTAATAGACGGTATTGTCTATGAGTTCGAGCACGAGCGCTCTTGTAAAATTTGGTTGCAATCTGAAACATCACCACTAGAGGCCGCTAAAAGTTACATAGAGCACCTTTAAAGCAATGCAAAAACAAATGTCAATGTATTGATCATAATTTTTTCCTCTCAAACTACTTAATCATTTGCATATATATGCATATTTTGCAATAAACGTAAAATATACTGTTTTGTACTGTCATGCTTCAAATCAAGGTTTGTAAGGTTGTGATTCACCTCGTAGCTGGTTCGTTTGGTTCATGGTTTATTACTCTTTAACAAAGACTTTTTAAAAAATCCCATGGAACAATTATTGTGAAATATACCGGAACCAAGGCTGCTGAAAAAGTGGGCACTCAATGGCTACAAATATGGTTCAACCAATCAGATTTCAGAGGCGGAGATGTCAGATTTAAGAAATTCAATACAATATACAATTCAAACAATATATGAGCATATGCATGTTTGAGATCATATGAATCAATCCTACCGACTCTTTTATGTCAGTTTTTATTTCTCTGAAACATAACTGTTAACTCAATTAAATTCCTCAGCTACAAAAGCGCAACATCCGAGTGATGAAACGCTCCCCGCTTATCAAACACACTCGTTTTATATCAAGACATGCACATGTTTGTTGACTTTTCATTCCCGATATCCATTGAGATGCGACACAAAATAACAGAAACAACGTTATAAACGACCAAACAACTCGAGCACAACGGCAGACACAATCACTGATAATTACTCGGCGTCTGAGGAACGCGTGAGCAAATTTCTCTGATTAGCTTTAATGAAAAAACAGATCTCTTCAGTAATCCGACTCATCTGAGACGACACACTTGGATACCTCTATTGGGTTAATAAGGTTTTATCCACCTCACCTCAATTACACACTAAACGTGCTTCATTTGTACCTAATGCACGACGCAGATGCTCAGCTGATTATTTTGGACACACTATCAGATATGAAGAGATTTGAATGCCCTGAATAGCTCATTAGCACGTGTTTACTTGAGCACTTCGCTCTGAGAATGAAAGGAAACGTCTGGTAATCGTGTCCCCTAGATTTCCAAACTATTCCGTTCCTCTCATTTCGTGTCCTTAATCTCCGCAAACATGTTCGCACTCCCTCTCGAGACGCAAGCCGTCCCAAATCCTGTTGAAATGTTAATTTAATTCTTTGTCAGGATACACTCCTCTAGGATGGGAATAATCTCGTTTTGGTGCCAACTAGAAATGAAAAGCATAGAAGAAGCCGGAAAATGAGCTCTGCTCTTGTGCTTAAAGTGACCCAGTCGTGGGGCGAGCGTTTGCGTCTGCGACCCGTCCGCGTGCCGAGCTGTAGTGGAAGTGGGAAGCGTGCATTGGAAATGAAGATGGCTGGGATGTGAAGACAGCGCCGTGGGCCACATGTGTCAGGCAGAGATATGCGAGGATGCTCTGAAAGGAAAACCTTCCTAACACCCTTACAGGAACGGGAACGCTCACCTGGAGGGCAAAACAAGGCTTTCCTCTGCTGCCCGCCGGTTATTTTTACCAGGTTTTGCACTAGGATATTAAAAGACCAAATTCAATATACACCTTATTGACGATGCATATTATGTACAGGCAGGCAAATGAACCCAACAAGCAATTTCTCATTAAGCGTTTTCTTTATAATGGCTTTCTATGGTGAAACGCTTAATGAGAAATTGCTTGTTGGGTTCATTTGCCTGCCTGTACATAATATGCATCGTCAATAAGGTGTATATTGAATTTGGTATAACCTTTTATTGAATACTTGAATAACCTTTTAGCGTGTTGCGTTCATATTCTGGGCTCATCGGCTCGGCTGTATATAGTATATGCATCATCAATAAGGTGTATGCTGAATTTGATCTGTTAATATCACTGGACGTTAAAAGGGTCCTATTGTGCTTTTTTCCCATGTTCATCTTTCTTTAGTGTGTAATGTTGCTGTTTGAGAATGAAAAAGCTCTGCAAAGTTACAAAGTTCTTCTCTATATTAGTGTCAGTGTTTCTGAACTCCCTGAAACGCCTCCATTGTAGTCTTGAGTTTCTTCCGGGAACGAACACGTCACAATTTTCCTCATTTACATAATTCATACGCAGAATAAAGGGGCGGGGCCTGGTTGAGTTATTAGTAGTGTGTTAAACTGGTGGTTATGGTAAGGGGCGGGACATTTCCCAAACACACTCGAAGCGCTTGACCAATCACAAAACACTGATCCAGCCGACCAATCAGAGCACAGTGTGCTTTTCAGAAGGAGGGGCTTCGTAAAAACAGGACCTAAGGATGTTAGGAAGGACCTAAACCTATTAAATTAAAGTATTTTATTAGAGTACCTATTCTAGTAAAGTCCGAAAACAAAATAAAGACTTTAGTCTGTAAGACTTTGTCCTTTTTAATTTTGAGTGTTTTTCACGTTAAGCATTTGTCCCGCTATATTTAAGGTGCGCTCCATTCGACCGTAAGTGGACTGGGAAGTGGACTTCACATTAAGTGAGATCTTAAGTGAGAGGCCATCTTAAGTGAGATTCCAATCCGAAGGGAACGAACATGTTCAGTTCGAAGCGCACTGCAAACGGCATAGGGAATAAGGGAACATCGATACATCACTTCACAGGCAGTAGAGAGTGAAAATCAACCAAGGCTGCGTTCACACTGCAGGGGCTTAATGCTCAATTCCGATTTTTGGAAAAAATTTGATTTTTTTGCAAGGCCGTTCACATTTCCAATTAAATGCGACCTTTTGTGATCTCCTGTGTGAACGTGAAATGACCCAGAAGTGACCCGTATGCGCAGAAGAGTACTCAACGGTCAATTCCCGCCTACTTCAACGCAGAATTATGACGTTTGTCGCATATCAATGGCGTGCGGGTCGGATACATGCGACCTGGCCGTTCAGATTGAAGTCGCATTTCAAAAGATCGGATACATATCGGATTTGGACCACATACCCAAGTGGCCTGGGTCGCATTTGAAAAGATCGGATCTGTGTCGTTCAGACTGTCATGAAAAGATCAGATACAGGTCGCATTGGGGCAAAAAAAATCGGAATTGGGTCGTTTCAGCCTGCAGTGTGAACGTAGCCCAAGTGTCATTGTGCACCGCGTCACCAGTCGGAACAACCATAGACCAGAGCCGTTGGAAGAGATTTAAAATAAAAATTTCTAACGGCTCTGAGTTTACGTATGCATTGAGTATTCATAAATATTGTTATTATTATACAAACTAGAGTATTTATGAACGGTTAGGGTGATGAATGTATCTATTCACACTTTGCACGTGACGTCACAAGTACTGGCTGGCGGGCAAGAACGTTGTTCTCCAGCTACGAATCCCAGTAAACTAGTCAAGGATCTTGCCAGGACGTCACCAGTTTTTATACAAAAGTTGGTGTTTCGAGATGTAAATGACATGCCAGATAGTTGTTGTGCGATTGGTTGCACTAACCAGATGAGATGAGCAACCTTCACAGTATACACGTCTGTGCAGTGATCATTCCATCACTCCATCAAAGGTAATTTCAACATTTGTTTGAATACAATGGGTGTATGATCATGTAATTAATCGTGTCTTTAAGTTACCCTGTAGTTTCGTCAATCAACACCACCAGCTGGTTCGACGAGTCAGCTGTTTGTGTTATGAGGCTAACTGTACGTTCACACCGCCTGCCGCTGGCGAGAGCGGCAGAATTGATTTGAGTGACTTCTTTGCACTTTGACGCTCTCGCCGGTGGCGGTGTAAACGCACAGTAACAGCTGTCGTATTTTGATAACAACAACAAAAGTATGTGATAGGTTGTTTTGAGGTTTGTGATATCTATGGTTTTCAATGAGAACCAGAGATGACCCAAAAGTAGAGCTAGATATTATTTACGGAGGAATTATTACTGCTCGATTATCTTAAAAAACCTTGTCTGCGTTACACAATTTAGCTACCTTGGAGTTAATCCTATTCCTAGTCCATAGTAATGCAGCGACTTGATAGCTACTAGAAAGACCTGGAACTACAGGACTCTATGTTGAAAATACCCGTTTGTTGCCTGCCAGGTATCCATGGTAGTCATGTGACTGCAAAGTATGAATAGGCCTATATGATTTTAAATTAGAAAGGAAAGTTAATTACAAAATTGAATTAAGTTATATCATAATCTGCGCGAGCCTGTTGTTGCCTTTCTCTGATCACGTTGCAGGGCATTCCAAATGAGTGATTATTGTCAGCGAAGTCCACTTCAACTGATGTACCGTGTTCAGGGAGTAGGGAGCAGTGAACACTGCGTAGGGACCCTGTCAAAAGGAACGCACCTTTAGTGATCACAAGTGCCCAAAACTCGCATTTTGTTCACATATTTTTTGTTTTTCTACTTGTAGAATCTGAATCTGAATTTCTACTTGCAGAATCTGTGGAAGAATATTCGTGGCTTGAAACAGATGAAAAACTAACAGGTCTGTGCTGCAGGTCTATGGGTGTTTTCTCCAGGTCTCTGTGCAAGTCATGTGACTGAAAACTATGAATAGTAAGTGAACCTGATCCGGTAGGTTAAAGGTGCATTGCGCAAGTCTCTGAGTTTTTGCAGAACTATGCCCCCTCTGGCGACAAGCGAAACTGCAACCAGAGATGTGCACGCTCATGGACCACACGCACACGCACGCTTGCACGAGCTGTTCATAACCAAACGAGCATCAGCCGCACAAATCTTTTGTTTACAGTCATAATGTCTTCAGAGGTAATAAAGTTATAAATCTGCAAGTCATTTTAAATATATGAAAGGAAAGGCATTTGAGTAAATTACACACTTATGTGTGAGGGGAAAACGGGGGTAGTAGAAAACTTCGGCTTTTGTTTCCATCTATCTCCATGTTGAACTGTTTTATGTGTTTACTGTATCCACTTATGATTGTATTATTATGGAAACACGTTCATGAACAATATAAGTGATTACTTTGTAAAAAGCCAACTGAGGATCCCGTTTGAGCCCTACAGCAGACCGGACATCTCTCCATTTGCTGAAAGCCTTCCCGATGTTGACTCTCGTCTTATTCCGACGCCTGTCTGACTCCAATTTGGCCCTTTTGGTGGCACAAGACAAAAGTTTTCTTTTCTTTATCTTACGTGGAGTTTGCGTTGGGGTTTGGAATGAACTACAAGCCGGTCTCTTCTTGTACTTTTGTCGAAAAGTTGACTAAAGTTTTGTCGCTCGAGTTGTCTTCGCTGATCCGGAGAATGGCGGCGAATACACAAACCTGCCAGACATAGCCAGGGGAGCGTGAACGCGCATGACGTCACGCCCAGTCTCAAATCCCGTCCCGAATCCCTCTTATTTATTTCACTGTACAGGATTATAGAGGCAATCGCAGTGATCAGAGAAGGGCTCATTCAGCCCATCAGGCAATTGTTTAAGCATGTATGGGTTAAAAAAACGGGTATTTTTAACATGAAATGTTGCGCAATGCACCTTTAACAAAGGTTGTTCACACTAGGTTTGAGTTTGATTACGCCTCCAGAGTTATACTGTATACTGTTTATAATCGATCTCAGGACAAAGTGAAATAAAACTGCAAAATGTACAATATTCATATATGAAAGTAACAGTGTTTTATAGTGTGTGTTTATTCGTTGTTGTGTGTAGCCTTGACAGTTCTTTTTCTCTGGTCTGGCAATAAAATGGCAAATAAAACTCTGTGGAAGCTGTTTCCCAGCTAAACTTGAACACACTGTCTGCGGCGGACACGTTTGAAAGCCATTTCTGCTGAGACAAGCAGCAATAAGAATGCATTAGACTATAATATGCAAATTATACATCATCAACAGCGGATTATTTCCTCAAATTAGGCCGAATTGCTTTATGAACCATAACTCAAACCACAGCTTCACATCAACCACACAAACAAACTCAAATGGACCTGGGAAAAGACTAAACACTGTAGTGTAATGTCTTAATTAGTGGCGTTTACTTGGTCAATTATCACTATTACTGAGTGTTAATGATTGATCAAACCCTTAACCATATTAAATACAACTGTACAGCAACATTCTGGCAAACACCCTTCATGCCGCTGAGTTTTGCATGGACAAACACTAGTCACATTAACAATCCAGCTGAAATTGTGCATTAATCACAGAATTATTCTGATGAATCTCATGAGGAACGCACTGATCCGTCTCAACTAAAGGGTGGAAGAGGTCTCGCTAAACGAAGCATAATCGCTCATATTGCAGACGGTCGCGGGTATCACAGATCCTGTTCGTGCCTCTTTCTCTCTGCACAATGAATGGGGTCTTCAAAGGTGGCATATTGCACCCAACCAAGTGGAAAAGATTGCTCGCAGCCCCTCAGTCGAGCGCTAAATTATCTTTTAATGGGCAGGGATGAGCGCAGAGCTCGCTGGGAGAAGCCATCACACCTCTAGTGACTAATGCGCTGGCACCAGAGACACGCAGCTTTCCACGCGCGTACAATAATGGCCTTTGTTTCAGGCTGCTGCTTAATTCACACCAAGAGCTTCTGACGTTCTGCCATCCTTCTCTGCATTCTGCTCCTCCAAACCTGCCAGCGTCTTCACCTAATTACATGTCAGAGTACACTCAACTCTGCAGCAGCGACTCCTCTCCAAGCCTCCGTGTGAGAGGTGAATAACTCCCAGAGATCAGTGCGGTGTGGCCTCCAGCCCCGCTGTGGCGTATGACAGCATCGCTGAGATGTTCCTGCGGGGCATTAACACACACACATGCACACTCATCCCTGCTGCGCTCGATGCCACCAACCAACCATCCATCCATCAAGGTATATTTAGGAGGTTGTAGACTTTCACACTAACATGCACACAGATGCATTCTGCTGCAGTGTAACGGCCATGAGCACTGGAGTCGGACATGCTCTTTTATTGGGAAAAACATTCCTAAATCTTACCCAGCAACACCCTAACATCCAGTGCACCCTAAAAACCATCTAGGAACGTCCTAACAAGCATCCAGAAAACCCTAGCGATGCCCACTTAGACTAACCTAGCAATCAGGGTTTGAAATTAACACCCGTCAACCCGCCAAATGCGGGTGAAAATCAACTGTGGTGTGTAACGCTGTCAAATCACGAGCCAATTGGCGTGTTACTGATTATATTTAGGAAGTTCGTGTAAGCCAAATCTGCACAGATTTAGCGCAAATCCTCAACTCGTAAGTCATCATGATATATTAAAGGGATACTTCAGGATTTAGCATTAAGCTTTGTATTAGTAGAAAACCTGTAGTATTTTCGAATTACCGTGCTTTCCACCCTTATATCCCCCTGAGACGAGAGATTTATGTATTTTTTGTCTGGAAAAAATCCTCCGACGACGCAAAAATAGTCATTTTGCGTCATCGGAGGATATTTTGGCCAGAGGCTAAAGACTGCAGTCAGTATGGGGCTGTCCCGCATGTTCTCAACCCGCCCATAGAGGCTGGGATCTCACTCACAGAATGGACACATAGTGTCAGACATCTTTTTTGGAAGCTAAGCTAGCAGGCTCTTGTTCTGTGGAGAAAGCTGAGTAGTAGGGGTTACCATCCTCTTTTTACCGGACATGTCCGGCCGTCGAGATCGTACAAAATGTCCTGGATTCAGCTTTTGCTTTCTGCAGTCGCCATTCATTGTTTACATGCACACCTTTTGTTTCAATCTAACCGATTGGTGAATCTGAATGTAGTGTTTACATGAACGCTAAACAAGTGATCGGTTGATGTGCGTTTTAAAATTGCTAAGAAAATTCTCGCTCCTCCTCCGTGAGAGATACGAGAGCAGTGCGTCTCACAGGTGTCGCTCATCAGTAATCACGCCACCGGCCTCGCGCCGTTCTCCCGCGGCCTTCACTTGTCCTGCTCGCCACAGTAAACATGATGAATGGCGACTGTAGAACGCGATCTCAAAATCCCGGCGATCTCAAAATTTGGGCGATCTCGAAATCCCGGCCAGACTCATCACGGAGACTCACTAGTAGCCTAGACTTGTTGTTTAACTACTGCGCTCTGTTACCGGTAGGCGTGGCCTCCTAGGGCAGCGAAGCAAGTGCATTCTGGGAGTTGTTGTCTTTTATCCACATAAGCCAAAAATACATTTTCTGGCTTTTCTCAGTCCAGAAAGCTCCAAATTCAAAATTAATTTCACATTTCTTCTACATAAATGACCCATTTTAAATACACATTCATCTTTCCAGAGGTGAAGTATCCCTTTAAATACAGCGTATTGCACAGAATCTGCTCATATCTGGCTTACTTGAATACACACACGTCACTACGCAACAAATAACGGCGCGCTTGTTCATTTGCATTGAAGCAATAGTGAAGAGTAAAAAGCATTGGGTTAACAGAAAAGACTATGTTATTTTCCAACATAAAATACATTTTTGGTGATGAGAATTGAGGAAGGGAGGAGATGACAGGATCTTGTTTGAATAAGAAATTAATGTATGAAATCCAAATTTTATATAATATATACCTGTAACACTGTTAATCTGGTTTATTGTTTTTCTTTTTTTGGGGGGCTAGTAGAAGTTCTGAATTATACTGTGAGGTTAAAAAGACTGTTCGTGAAGCTGTTTTATATCTATACATGATAACGGCTCTCTCTGTATCAGCGGCAGAGCAAACACTGATCTGAATGTTGGCTGTGATTCAGTCAAAGGTTTAAAAGACGCAGCTGCATCGTTGCCATTTAGGAAAGAGATCGCGTGGGTGTCTGAATCACAATCTCGATCTTTTACCGATGAATGGTGCAGCTCAGTTTCCACACATGACATGCATTCACCTGCTGTAGTAGGAGTCCACACCCAGAGCTTCACGGGCATTAGCGATGTGTTGCTCCAGAGACGAGGGCATGACGCCACCACCGGCCTCCTGGAAGTCCTCCGACGCGCCCTCACCCAGATACACCTCGTGAAACTTCAGGATACCTGTCAGATGGAGACAAAGGTCATGCCGATTCGGACAAAGGCCTTTATAACTATATTACTTATCAAAACAAATATGATTATGGTGATTATTATTATTAACCAATGTTAATTATATTGCTGGTGGTGATGTTTTATAAAAGCAATATATCATGAGAGGTTACCCAGTACAGTGATTTCACGATAATACTTTTCAATAAGGTTCATTAGTTCACTCAAAAAAATAAGCTGTTGAACAAACTTAATTAAATTAAGGAAAACTTTTCTACAAAATTAAATTAAATTTTTCCAACAAAATTAAATTTGTTTGAAATGATTTGTTGTAATCGTGTTGTATGAACTTAAAATAATTGAGTCAAGACTACTAAAAAAAAAAAAGTTCATTTCCTAAAGGTTTGCCATTCCTAATAGAGAAAATTGTGTCATGTTAACTACATTTATATTTAATATAATTATCTAACTTGACTCTACAGTTACTTCCTATGAAAATGAAATAATTGTGTGCAATTCCATTAAAACCACTTTTTACATAGTAACAATCAATATATGTAGTTCTAAGTGTGAGGTTTAAAGCCCATAAGTTTCTATAACATAACTGAACATTAAACACTAACATTAGCAACATCTTTCCATTTACTGAAAAACACATATAAAATAACACTTTAATCCCTAAATGTACCCTCCTAATGCAGTTCCTTGCAAAGCATGCTGGGAACTACAGATCCACTGCCCAGTTAGTTGTCAACAAAAATGATTCATGACTTTTTTTTAAATTAAGTTTTAAATATATTAGGTTGATTGAACACAATTAAATTAAGTTGTAACAAAATGTTAAAAATCGTAAAAAACACGATTTTAATTAATTAAATTGCACAAGAGGCAAACATTTATTTTTTTGAGTGAACTAAGAATGAACAATACTTCTACAGCATTTATTAATCTTAGTTAATATTAATTTCAACATTTACTATTACGTTATTAAAATCAAAGGTTGTATTAGTTAATGCACTGTGAACTAGCATGAACAAACAATGAACAGCTGTGTTTTAATTAACTAACATTAACAAATATTAATGAATCCTGTAACAAATGTATTGCTCATTATTAGTTTATGTTAGTTAATATATCAATGTTACCTAATGAACCTTATTGTAAAGTGTTACCGATTTCACCATCACACTTAAAGGTCAGATGTAAAATACAATCATTCCGACTGGACCGAACAGGTCTCAAACTCCAGCGTTTAAGACATAAAGTGCGTGCTTTGCCTAATAATGAAATTAGAATAATGTATAGAGCCACACAAGAGTCCCGAGCAAGGTCAGCGGTCTCCTGTGACAGGCTGAAATCTAGTTAGGTGAATTTTGTAAATGAGCAAAAGCACTCCCGCTTTCAGATGTACGCTGTCTTTCTGCTACAGACGTCAATGTTGGAATAAATAAATAAATGAGCTTCAAGTCCAGAAAGATGCAGACGTGTGTGAGTGCGTGTCCAGGGATTTTTAGTGTACTAAAACTAACACACACACATATATATATGTTTTATTTATATTTATGGAGTGTGTTTTCTGTGTGTGTGGTTGTGACGGCTGGCATTCGGGAGGCAGGTGGTACTGCCGCTTTGCATTAATTCGCAGCTTTTTACCAGCTTCACCAAACAGCAGGCGGCACAATGAAGCCGTGGGGAACAGGAGGTGTGAGGAGTAGGACAGTGTGAAACTGAGCATGTGTGCATGTGTGTGTGTCACTCGATGCTATACTTTTGAAAGTGAAGCAAACCCAGATTAGGTCAAACAACTGTTTTTTTCTTGTAGGATGAGGTTCAGCCAAATTTACGGCGTGTTTGAGTGTGTAGCAACTGCCTTCTGGGTAAATAATGACTTCAAATAGCTGACATCAACGTTTAATCTAAGGCCCCGGTTACATGAGAACGATTCCGGGTGAAAACGTACAAATATTTTATCGGATGTGCCTTTCGTTTACACGGCAACGGCGTTTTGGGGGCTTAAAAACGCAAAAAAGTGAAACCACCCTCCAGAGTGGAAATCTTAAAATTAAAACGTCTAAACGGTAAAAATGCAAATCTGCTCTCGGCGGCTCTCGTCGCGTACGCGTTTACGTCACATGCATGCGCCAGTACAGGAAAATAACAACCAACATGTCAGATTATTTCCATACGTCGGACCTTCAAGTTGCCCTAGCAGCTCTGAAAAACATACAAGAGTCTTTTCAGCAGTTGTACAAAATATTCGGAGATATTGGTGTTGTTGTGTGGCGGTGCTTCACATTGCCACCTAGCCGCCTGGAGTGCATACTACATCGAATTTCACACACTTTTGAGTCACCATATGCCAATAGTAACCGACTGCAGAACCACAGAACCATACGTCATAGCAGTGTGAGGACGACAGCGCCAGCCTAACCGTCTGATGCCGGAAGTGGGCGTGGCCAGGCATTGCGCTTCTTCTGTGTTTTAGAACGTTTCAAAGTTTAAAACAATGCTATTATAAATATATTTTTTAACAATTTCATTAAAAATATTTTAAAATACATTAAAAATATTTAAGATATATATATATATATAGGCCTATATCAAATATCATAAAATATAATAACTATGTTTTGTCCTATTAACAAAAGACAGGCAATGTAGCCTACTATTACAAATGTTAATAGTTTTTTAAAAGTTCAAATTATTTTTTATGCATCTGTTTTTGTGTCAAATGATTAACAATATAAATTAAACAAAGCTTAAAACAAACAAAATAATAAAACGAAAACAAAGCTTGAGCATTTGAACATTTGATTTAGCCTAATTGAAAAGCATTTTTTTTTAAATAAAATGTGTTTTTTCCCCTCTGAAATAGCAAAAGCATCACACACTAGCTGTATCTGCTAAAATAAAATAAATAATAGTAATTAAATAAAAATACAAAATAAAAATAAAAAAATTAATTATATAAAACAAAATCAAACCAAAGAACATAAATCTTATTAAAGTTATGCAGGCACACATTTAACAATAATTCTCAAGTGACAAATAAACTAAATAAATCAAAATTCCATACAGTTAATTATGACGATTCCTGAGATTTATTTTCTTTGGTTTGATTTTGTTTTTTAGAATTCATTTCATTTATTTCGATTTTGTATTTTTATTTAATTACTATTCTTTATTTAGATCAGGTACATCTGTGTGTGATGCTTTTGCCATTTCAGAGGAAAAAAATAATTGTATTTAATGAATAATTTTTGTTTCAGTCCACCATATAATTATGTTGAGTTTGGTCAATGAAAAAAAAAAAATTTGTTAGTTGTGAAATGGTTGAGTATTAACAAACGTTAATAGTTTTTAAAAAATTAAAATGATACTTTATCCATGTGTTGTGTCAAATTAATATTTAACAATATAAATTGAACAAAGCTTTAAACAAAAAAAATAATAAAATGAAAACAAAGCTTGCACATTTGATTGAATTGAAAAGCATTTTTAATAGTAGTATATTGTCTTTTGTTAATAGGACAAATAACTCTTATCTTTTATAATATTATATATATATATATATATATATATATATATATATATATATATATATATATATATATATATATATATATATATATATATACACATACAGGTGAAACTCGAAAAATTAGAATATCGTGCAAAAGTTCATTTATTTTAGTAATTCAACTTAAAAGGTGAAACTAATATATTATATAGACTCATTACATGCAAAGTGAGATATTTCAAGCCCTTATTTGTTATAATTGTGATGATTATGGCTTACAGCTTATTATGAAAACCCCAAATTCAAAATTAGAATATTGTGAAAAAGTTTTCATCAGCCATAATCATCAAAATGATAACAAATAAAGGCTTGAAATATCTCACTTTGCATGTAATGAGTCTATATAATATATTAGTTTCACCTTTTAAGTTGAATTACTAAAATTAATGAACTTTTGCACCATATTCTAATTTTTCGAGTTTCACCTGTATGTGCGCAGAGGTGTAAAGTCCAGGTTCAGAAAGTAAAAGTCCTCCTCAGTATTTTGTTCCAATCACCTGGGTTTGCTAATTAGCAGTTCTTCAGCCAGGAGAACTAATTAGTGCAATCAGCCGACTGAGTTCATGGGTGGAACAAACATATGGCAGGACTTTTACTTTCTGACTCCTGGACTTTACATCTCTGTATGTACGCATGTATATGTATGTAAATATGCACATAAAGGCTATTATTTACATCAGTAGTCTTTAGTTTATTGACATATTTTTGTTCTGCATTAACCAAGTGTGTGTCTTATTGATCTGTTAGTGTAAAGCGCGGTGTGTGTTGTTGGTGTGTGTTCAGACAGACAGACAGTGTCTCAGCGTGTCTCTGATGAAGGGTTCAGGAGTGTGCTGTGTCTGTCTGACACCTCCATCACCCCACACACACACACACACACATCACATCACTCCATCGCTTCAGTCAGTCTGAGCTCAACACACACTACATCACTGCAAGACACACACGCTTTACACTACCATTTTATTTTTTGAATGGTTTTGAAGCCTCCTCTGCTCACCAAGGCTGCATTTATTGAATTAAAAGTACAGCAAAAAATGTATATTGTGAAATATTATTACAATTTAGAATAACTGTTTTCTTTGTGAATAGGCCTATATTTAAAAATGTAATTTATTCCTGTGAGGAAAGCTGTATTTCCAGCATCATTACTCCAGTCTTCAGTGTCACATGATCCTTCAGAAATCACTCTAATATGATGATTTGCTGCTCAAGAAACATTTATGATTTTTATCAATGTTGAAAACAGTTTCCACAATATTTTTTTGTTTGGGGTACCAGTTTTGTACCAGTTTGGGGTAAAGACATTTTAAATTTTACGATAGATTTCTATTTTAAATAAATGCTTTTGAACTTTCTGTTCAAAGAACCCCAAAAAAAAAGTATCACGGTTTCCACAAAAATATAAAGCAGCACGACTGTTTTCAACATTGATAATAATCAGAAATGTTTCTTGAGCAGCAAATCATCATATTAGAGTGATTTCTGAAGGATCATGTGACACTGAAGACTGGAGTAATGATGCTGAAAATCAGGCCAGTGGGAGAATCGGGAAAATTCCCGGCGGGCCACTCATAAGATGGACCGGCAGTACCACTTCAACATGAAGGCAGTTTCATGTCGCTTGCACGTGCACAGCTCTTCGTAGCACTTATAAATATTATCATATTGCGTATAAATATTTTGCATGCAGTAAGGCGAGTCACATGACTTCTCCCCGCTTTCTCTCCATACTTCAAGCACACACACACACACACACACACACACACACATAGAAAAAAAACGTGTTTTACACTATTGCATTACTGATAATTGAAGTAGGCCTAACTAATCACACATCTTTACTTTGTATTTAAAGCAACGCATCAGTTTGTGCTATGGGAAAGACCACGCATGCGCTCTCTCTCTCTCTCTCTCTCTCTCTCTCTCTCTCTCTCTCTCTCTCTCTCTCTCTCTCTCACACACACACACTCTGGGCCCTAATTTAACGATCTGAAACGCAAGTGTCAAGCGCGAAGCGCAAGTAACTTTGTGGGCGGGTCTTGGTCGCTGTTGCTATTTTACCGGCGGGATAAATGACTCTTGCGCCCGACGCAAGTTTAAAAGGGGTTGGTCTGAAATAGCTTCATTATTCATAGGTGTGGTTTGGGCGTAACGTGAAATAAACCAATCAGAGTGTCATCCAACACACCCTTTAAGAGCAGGAGCGCATGTTGCATGGCGGATTGTTATTATTATGGCGGATTTAGCAGGCGCGCGCCAGGAGCGGTTCACAGCCGAGGAGACCGACGTTCTCGTCAGGGCCGTGAAAGACAGAGAAGTGACGTTGTATGGGGATGGGAGAAACCCACTTCTTTGTCAGATGTCCTTATATACATATGTGTCTTGCCACTATTGGGCAAACAGGTCTGATCCGTCATTACTACAATTAGCCTGAAAAATTTGGGTAAATGTGTAAGCTAGATTTAGGCCTACATTTTTTTACATCTTCATGGACACCACAATGATTTCCCTCATGTGTTAATATTTTTCCTTGTTATAATGTATGATTTGCAAAAATAAAAACTGCTGCATCTGTGTTGATGAGAGAATCAAAGTGTATGTGCGTTGTGCTCCCGCGACATTATGGCCAAACATGCGCGCTTAAAATAGCATTATGAACAACGCGCGACGCGCCACTGACTTTAGACTAGGCTTTTTCTGGTCAGTGGCGCAATTGTTTTCTGGAACTGCAAAATAGCACCAGGGAATGTTTGCGCCGGAACACGCCAAGTTCATTTCCTAGTTTACCGACGTGTGTCTGTGGAGGGAAAAGCCCGATTTGCGCGGGAGCAAAATAGGAATTATACATGCGTCAGTGTACAAAGTCCTTTGCGCTGGGTGCAAGATAGGGCACTGTCTCTCACACACACAGACACACACTCACACACTCTACACATGCATCAGACGGATATATTTAGCTTGTGTTTTTGAAGCTTCCCCATGAGTGATATGTCCTTCAGACCGTATAAAGTTATACAGAGCGTTAGTCTGTATTTCAGCATGGTGGGAGCTCATTAACGAACCCTTGCGGGGTTTGAGCCGGACTCTCGAGTGTCTTACCGGACCCCGGGGCCAGGAGCCAGCTGTACAGGTACCCCGCCGCCAGGGAGAAGTAGAGCACCAGGGCCCGCTGCCCGTTCACTGTGTCCAGAATGTGCTCGACCGTCACGGGTGTGTACGGGTCCGAGTCCTGCTGGCCCGTCTGTCTCTCCACCAGCAGATCGGCGAAAGCCCGAGTGCGTCCGCGCTCCGCCACGGCCAGAGCTTCATCATGATGCCCTGAGTCAAACATTACAATTAGCCTTAATTTGTCATTGCATCGGGATACAACAACATTTTTGAGAGACTGATCAGCGGTGCTACAATACATACACATATAAACAACACAATCTCTTTGTTTTTTTAGGTCAAAGCTAGTCTTCATAAAGCTATGATCACATAGATCATTTTACTGAGATCATTGACTGTTTCATCATCGCTGTCAGACGGAAACCTTGTATCTCCATATTTCATTTTTATTCATTAATCAGAACTATTGATCACCCTTTGCATCTGTCGGTGCGTTTTGCGAAATGCAAACCAATAAAAAAAGTGTTAAAAGAGCTTGTGACTAAACCTCATAACTCTCTCAAACTGTCAGTCAAACCTCAAAACTCAATCGTGAATGAAGTGCCGCGCACAGTTTGGAACATCTCTGCTTGTTTGCAATGCAATATTTTATAAAGTACAGTGTTTTCTTTACTCTACAAACACTATATATATATATATATATATATATAGACTAATGTTTTATGTATTTGAGGAGAGGAGAAGAGTGTCCTAGTCTAGCATTTGTCAGCGAATTATTGTTTTATATTACAAATTTTTCTGTAATTTGTTGTTTATTGACCACATATAGCTATTATATGACCATTTTTATTGGTCTTTCACGATGCAATTTTGTGCTTTTTATATCTTGTAATGCTTCTAATGTACGGAAAAGAAACTCAATCAATATTTACACCACTGTCTAAAAATTTGGGGTCAATTTCTTTTAAATATTTTTATTCAGCCAGGATGCATTAAGTTTATCAAGTGAAAGTAAAGACATTTATAATGTTAAAAAACCCTGTTCTTTTGAATCAAAGGATCCACTAAGAAAAATACCATGGTCTACACAAAAATATGAAGTTGATGATAATCAAAAATGTTTCTTGATCATGTGACACTGAAGACTGGAGTAATGATGCTGAAAATTCAGCTTTGATCACAGGATTAAATTACATTTTAACATCTATTCACATAGAAAACAGTTATTCTAAATTGTAAATATTTCAAAACATTACTGTATTTCCCCCCAAATAAATCTGATGAGCATAACAGACTTTTAACCATCTATAAATACTTGAACAAAGATACATTTGCTTGAAAAGCAACACTGCATAATATATATTTTCACATTTTAAGTACAAACAAGTTAACATCAAGTGAAGAAATCTACAATAATAAATAAATGTATCATGTTTCAAGGATTTTTAGATATCTGAACTGGTAAACACGTCAAAAAAGGCTAATTAACTCATTAAGAAGTGAGAAGTGTTCTTGCAGTGTCCAGTCAGCTGGTCATTTTAGCAAAATAAACCCCTTTAGAGTGACTGTACATTAACCCTTAAGCGTTTAAACACTGTTCTGAATGGTTACCGCATGATATAAGCAGGAAGGAAGAAGAAGAGGAGAATATTTATACCAAGGCTGACAAGGACCCTCTGGAGAGCCTGGTACGAGGAGGTCTGCAGGTCGAACAGCGAGAGCTTGTAGTCGGTGCTGTGCTGGGCTTCATGACGAATGGTCTCAAACAGAGCCGACGCACGGTACAGCTGTGAGGCAAAAACAAGATCCACACATGTGTTAATAATAAAGCACTGACCTGCTCTGACTGATCACGAAACACTGCAACGTGTGTTATCACGCTACAGAGAAACATGACGCCTAATGAGACCAGTGTGTTTATCTGCAGTGCTCAGATGTGACCAGCGGAGGGCAGCAGACTTCTACGCCGAAAACACACATTTCTATGCTTGTTTTCTTGCTGCCTTTAATCAAATCATAGCAAGTCAAGATGAAGCCCTTATGGAGCCTTTGAGCAACATAAAACCAGTCTAGGCACGTGTGGAAATGAACGTCCTAAAACAGCCACAGTCGTGTTTGCACTGCAAGCGGCTCGTTCTCGTTTAGTGATGGAAAGTGTTTCGAGGCGAGTTAGTGTGTGGGATGACTGACGTGGTATTTCTGGCTAATGATAAGCTCTCATTCAAAATCAGCGTGTGTGTGTGTGTGTGTGTGACGCTGCCACTGCTGACAGCTCGTGTGCGTGAGGGAGAAAACGAGTGTGTATCTGACATCTGAGTTGAGAACAAACCTAAAGTAGCAATGCTAACTTAACTAAGTTTTTCAGTCGTGTGACGAATTTCTTCATGCCTTAAAATAGCTTGAATGTAACTACACCCTTGCCTCATTTAGTATGGAGGATCCATGAATATGCTAATTAATTCCCCGCCTCCACTCACTCACGCCAGCTCACAGATTCACTCGGTCCACTTACTGAGGTAAACGCTGCACAATGGTATCGCTCTGTACAACGTCGGACACATAACGCTACTTAATATGATTAGCCTTTTGCTTGACTAAGTTATCAAACGGCCAATAATGCGTTGCTAATGCTACACAAACCATGTTCCCGTTCGCATCTTTCTTCTAACAATCATATAGGCATATAGTTCAAATCATAGTAATATACATACATCATACACCCGCTATATTGCTAAATCTACCCAAGCTTCTCTCAAGCCTCCTCTGCTAGTTCACTGTTAATGATATGCTAAAGCCCGCCGGCACGCTGATCTGATTGGTTACAAGCTAGTTTGTGACATCAGAAACTTGTTTTTGAGACTGTCTTTGGTTCACTGCAGTTTTAAGGAGAAAATACTCAGCAATGCTGTCGACTTATGAATTTACACATGGTTTGTCTTAAAGCATATTAAAAACACCACATAGACATATAAACAACATTAAAAGCTGGATTTTCACCACAGGGGAACTATAAGTAGTTTTAGGATGTCTGATTTGTTTTAGTGAATTGATTCATTTGCATGGTTTATGTACAGTAAATACCAATTCACAGATCAAGTAAATGATTTACAGATCATATAAATGATGCAGTGATTAAATAGACGATTCACTGGTGAAATAAAAGATTCACTAATCAAGTAAACGATTACCTGGTGAAAAGAAAGATTCACTAATCTAATAACCGATTCACTGGTGAAAAGAAAGATTCACTAATCAAATAAACGATTCACTGGTGAAAAGAAAGATTCACTAATCTAATAAACGATTCACTGGTGAAAAGAAAGATTCACTAATCAAATAAACGATTCACTGGTGAAAAGAAAGATTCACTAATCTAATAAACGATTCACTGGTGAAAAGAAAGATTCAATAATCAAATAAACGATTCACTGGTGAAAAGAAAGATTCACTAATCAAATAAATGATTCACTGGTGAAAAGAAAGATTCACTAATCTAATAAACGATTCACTGGTGAAAAGAAAGATTCACTAATCAAATAAATGATTCACTGGTGAAAAGAAAGATTCACTAATCTAATAAACGATTCACTGGTGAAAAGAAAGATTCACTAATCTAATAAACGATTCACTGGTGAAAAGAAAGATTCACTAATCTAATAAACGATTCACTGGTGAAAAGAAAGATTCACTAATCAAATAAACGATTCACTGGTGAAAAGAAAGATTCACTAATCTAATAAACGATTCACTGGTGAAAAGAAAGATTCACTAATCTAATAAACGATTCACTGGTGAAAAGAAAGATTCACTAATCAAATAAACGATTCACTGGTGAAAAACGATTCACTGGTGAAAAGAAAGATTCACTAATCAAATAAACGATTCACTGGTGAAAAGAAAGATTCACTAATCAAATAAACGATTCACTGGTGAAAAGAAAGATTCACTAATCTAATAAACGATTCACTGGTGAAAAGAAAGATTCACTAATCTAATAAACGATTCACTGGTGAAAAGAAAGATTCACTAATCTAATAAACGATTCACTGGTGAAAAGAAAGATTCACTAATCTAATAAACGATTCACTGATCAAATTTCAAAGTCGTCTTTTTTGTAGTGAAATATTTAGTAAAGTGCTGCTTTTTGTCCCTGCGTCTTCAACTCAGTTAATATATTTTATTAATTATCACACTTTAGATTAGGGTTCAATTCTCACTATTAACTATGAATTTTGCCTCGATAAACTCCTAATTACTGTTTATTAATAGTTAGTAATGTAGTTGTTAAGTTTAGGTATTGGATGGATTAAGGGATGTAGAATATGATCATGCAGAATAAGGCATTAATATGTGCTTTATAAGTACCAATAAACAGCCAATATTCTAGTAATATGCATGATATTAATAAGCAACTTAATAGTGAGCATTGGACCCTAAACTAAAGTGTTACCAAATTTTTGTTGTATATATATATAAAAGTTGTGTATTCAATGTTATTCAGTGTACACGACTTGCAAATATTTGTTTCTTATTTTATGCAGAAATCGGACTAAACTTAGTGAGGTTTATGCTTAAAACACTTGGGAAGAGAAATATTAATGCAATAACTTTAAAAGTTAATAAAAAGAAGACTTAATATCTAATGCAATTTGCTCCTCAAGCAAATGTGTCTTGTTTACAGAATATTTCAATATTTTTTACAGCATAACTAGACAAAAACACCGTTTATAAAAACGTTGCAGTGTCTATACACTGAAAAAAAAGGTGTAGGATGTATTTTGAAACCATTTCACTCAAAGACTGCTAGTAAATTTCACAAATAATTACAAAGAAATGTCAAGTAACACATTGAATTAAACGGGACATTTTGAAGCAGACAGACTGAACTACTATTTTCTTGTTAAATACACTCTTGTAATTTTTTGTTTCATTTTGAAGTTAGAAACATCATTGTTTACAGTGCATTGGTCTTGTCACGCCGTCCTCCTTCACATGAGCAGTAGCTTGTACTTCAGCGCCCCCAGTGCTGGCTGATGCTGCCTGTTTGAGTATTTATGTGTTTTCAAGATATATGTGTGTGTTTGTGGCGTGGAATGCAGCGTTTCTCAGGGGTTCGGCTGCAGAGAGCCCTTCATCAGCATACAGCACAGCCAGCCTGCAATCAATTAAGAGCGGAATGCATCAGCACACACACACACACACACACACACACTCCATCTGCAATCTGCAGCGCTCCAGAACTGTCTATACATCACACACACACACACCAAACTGAGACACCAGGGAGGAAGGCCATGAAAAGCTACTATTACTACACTCACACACGCTGTACATCAGCTGACTCGGGTTTCTTTTCATTTTCTCCACTCTTCGGCCTGAAACACTCTGCAACCGCAGACACAAACGCTCGGTCGACACATTACAAGAGCCTGTACACATTCTGTCATATTTTGGAGGCTAAAATACTTTCTCATTGCCTAGTTTAATATGCAGGGATAGCTATAGTTCATTCATAGGACGATATCCAGTGCGTGTCGCTTTTTAAAGGAACACGCCACCGTTTTTAGATAGGCGGGCAAATGCATATTTGTCTCAGTGCATGCATTGTCTTACTTTGGCAGCGTTGAATAACAGTGTACTTTTGTTATGAATTAGACATCGCTGACGTTGAATAGACGTTGAATAACGCCTATTTAAAAAAAAAACAGTGGCGTGTTCCTTTAAAGGGGACCTACTGTATATGCCCCTTTTCAAAGTCTTGATGTTGTTTTTGGGCTCTACTAGAACAGGTTTTCCTGGTTGAATGTTGATTAGTTTCCTCATATTCTCCATTGTTGCGGCTCCTCTCTTCCCAGTCTGTCAGTAACGCTCTGTTTAGTTCCTGTCTCTATGAAGCCCCTCCTTCTGAAAAGTGCTCCTACTGTGCTCTGATTGGTCGGCTGGATCAGTGTGTTGTGATTGGTCAAGCGTGTTTGGAAAATGTCCCACCCCTTACCATAACCACCAGTTTAACACACTACTAACTTACTAACTTAGAGGCCCCGCCCCTTTATTCTGCAAATTAATTATTTAAATGAGGAATATTGTGACGTGTCCTTTTACGACGAGGGCGGGGCAACCTGTCACTCACATGAGATCCACCAATAGCAAACCACAAACATCCAATCAATTCCCCACGGATAAAATCAAGCCCGCCTACATTTGCTCTCGTTCCAAAAGCCGTTTCACTTGAACATCCGTCACTATATGGAAGAAGAGACGAGCACAACTTCCATTTCATGCCACCTTTATAACAATAACAACACTGACCCACGCTATATTTAGAGACCTGAATATGACTAAGACTTTTGAAGGACTCTTTTCTCTCAAGACACTAAAAGAAAACACCTATAATACTAGGGGTGTAACGGTACATGTATTCGTATTGAACCGTTTCGGTTCGAGGCTTCCGGTTCGGTACGCATACAAACCGAACGATTCCTTGGACCATTTTTCCTACCGACAAAATCCGCGCTGGCGCGATCACCACAACGTTGCGCAACATCAAATGGCAAGCGTAATGAAAGCGGAACGAAACTGCGCTACTCATTATATTGTACTTCACGGAGTATTTATCAGTTCGGACCAGCAACATCTGTGCAGCGCGAGCCGATCTTGATCAAGCGACACTTGTTATACACACAGCGCTAAGATCCAGTAAAGAAAACATTTGAGTTCGCCACTGAAGTAATAACATCGCTGCGAGATCTAGTGAGAAGCATTCACATTTCTCCGTTATTAACCGTAGACCTCTATTAGATCAAACAGCGCTGACGTGGAAGCCAGGAGAAACATTGTGTCGTGAATGAACTAGTTATAGGCTTTAAGTCCACAGATCAGCGACATTCACCATGGATTTAATAAAGTAACACTAACTGTAACCTTGGCTGGAATAGTGAAATACTTTCAAGTACTTCACACATCTTTTTCCAGCACTTCAAAACCCAAATAATATATAAATAAATATATATTTAAATGTTACTTTTAATGTGATGACCAAAACATTATTTGTTCATCCTTCAAAGATGACCCCCATTTATAAACCTGAAAGTTTCAAGATGTAGGAAAACACAGTTATTAAAAAATATTTTTTCTTTTAACAAATGGGAAATTTCTCTGGCATTTCTTTCTTTTTGCTGTATCGAAAACGTACCGATCCGTGACTTTAAAACCGAGGTATGTACCGAACCGTGATTTTTGTGTACCGTTACACCCCTATATAATACCCCAGCAAACACCTAGCAATCATTTTAAAAACACCTTTAAGTATTATAAAACAAATTGGAGGAAAAAATGATGTTAAAGTGACGTTTCCTTGTGAGATCTTGCAGCACACACACAACTGGACGTCTCAACAAAAGCAGCACCAATCTGAACGTGTGGTCCGTGGCGTGCCTGTATGATTGACAGCTGATGCCAGAGGCGCGTGAGGCTTGAGACTGACTGTTTCTCTCTCTTTCAGACGTCCCTCCCCAACGGCACAGCTGCCTAATTGACAAGATTGGCTGTACGATGATATAAACACATTATCCTCTAATCTTCCGTCTCCCTGTAGACGTTCGGCACATATGCGATCAACATCCTTGAGACCCGCCGCAACCGAGACACGAGAACGGCTCTGTGAATTACAGAGGGAGAAGAAGAACAATCTAGAGCTTTCCTGCCCAGACGGCCATGATGAAATGTGATCCGAGCAGACGATTACAGAGACGTCACCGTCTGAGCCGACCACCTAAAGAAATCAGCCAAAAAATCTAATAAAATCTGTCACTTTGAGCTCAATACATAATATCAGAGGTTCAATACACCTCAGTCTGGTTTCATGTTTTTTATTGGAAAGATTAGTGCACAGAGCAATCCTAAAACGTGGCAGGAAAAACAAACAGCGATGTCTAATTCATAACAAAAGTACACTGTTTTAGTAGTATTAATATCTTCCCACATAATGAGAGTCATTTTTTTTGTACCTATATGAGGCCATTTTTTCCACATTTATTTTATTCTAATATATTTTCAATCAAAAAAACACTTTAGATTAGTTTCATGTTCAGCAAAACTCATTTATGAGACATTAAATACAGCTTTATCATTATAAATTGTTCTCACAGCAACTCATGAGCTCTTAAAGAGACAGCGCTCTTCGACAACTGAAGGCTTGAATCTTTACAATGATCTACTATTGCTCTTTTAATTTAGTGCAAGATAATCCAAATGTTAAAACAGATTGGGATAAATAAATATACAATATTGACTGACATAAACAAGTTTGGCGTCGGTAAGATTTTGAAATATTTTGAAAGAATTTTGACTTTGAGTCTTATGCTCAGCGTTTATTTGATCAAAAATACAGTAAAAACAGAAATATTGTGAAATATTATTACTATTTAAAAGAACTGTTTTCTAAGTAAATATACAGTAAGCTGCAATTTATTCCTGTGATCAAAGCTGAATTTTCAGCATCATTACTCCAGTCTTCAGTGTCACATGATCCTTCAGAAATCACTCTAAAATGATGATTTGAGGCTCAAGAAACATTTATGATTATTATCAATGTTGAAAACAGTTCATATTTTTGTGGAAACCATTTTCAGGATTCTTTGATGAATAGAAAGTTCAAAAGAACTTTGAAATATAAATCTTTTGTATTATTATAAATGTCTTTACTGTCACTTTTGATCAATTTAATCTCTGCTGAATAAAAGTATTAATTAAAAAAAAGAAAATTTTACTGACCCCGATGGTTTTAAACATTAGTGTACAATAAAAAATGCCATATATATATATATCATGCATGCCTATAATATTATTAAATGATGGATTCAAACAGTTATTTAAACTAATCTATCTGGAGTATTTCTGTAAATTCTCAGGTTGATTTCTGTTCTTTATGTGAGTCACTTGGACCCTTTAGCATTGCCTTGTGAATCACTCGACTGTAGAAAAGTAGCTCAAGCTGTGGTGCTCGAAACAAAGCTCTGTTTGCACTTCAGCACGTCCATTTCTGAACTAATCGATGGTGTGCATTCAGGCCATGACCATTTCGTTCACTTCAGCGCTGCTAGTGACACAGAAATCACACACTGCAGCTTTGAGTGACTCGGATGAATCACTCAATCGGTTCATTGAAGCTAACGAATGGATCCGATCAGATGAATCGCTCTACATCCAAATCCTCAGCAGGGATTCCTCAAACAAACCGTGAGCTGGAGTGTTTGCCGTTCGTCTCGTTTGGACTGAATCAATTAGGGCCTGAATGCACAGAGAGTGTGTGTTTGTGCAGGGAGACTGCCTGAACATCAAATCCGGCCTCTTTGTTTGTCTCACACACTGATGAAGTCACAAGTGAAGAGTCTGACGGCGATGACAAGTCCGCAAACACACGTACGCCTACAGACACATCATTAGAAGAAGCAGAGACAGCGGAGCTCTGTCAAGAAGAGCGTTCATGAGCGTCCTGTGCGGGGACTGTGGTAAATTGGCTGTGTGTGTGTGTGTGTGTTGTACCTGGTGCTGGGATTCCTCCAGATTGCCACTGGCCCACAGCG
Organism: Rhinichthys klamathensis goyatoka; assembly: GCF_029890125.1. Lineage (NCBI taxonomy): Eukaryota > Metazoa > Chordata > Actinopteri > Cypriniformes > Leuciscidae > Rhinichthys > Rhinichthys klamathensis. The sequence continues at coordinate 186,046 of NW_026606726.1, read as the reverse complement.
AGAGCCCCAGACGGTGTCGAATCTTGGCCTCGTCCTCTCGACGGCCCAGCTGCTCCGCCAGACGCAGACCTGAGACACACCGAAACAGAGATTTACACACAAACGCTTCTCCAGGAACTGTTTTAAATGAACAGTTTAAGTTCACACATCCCAACTCCATGGTAAATAGTGCTTTTCCTGTTTTAGTATATCAAGATTGGATGCTTTATGGCTTTTAGTCTATGTTTGTTTGCAGTATAGATGCAGTAAAGTTGATAATTGTATTTCAATTTAGCACTTTGAGATTTCATTGAAATGTAAAGTGCACTATAAATAAAATGTATTATTATTATTAATTGTAGTCTTTCTCTTCCAGACAAAGATTGTTATTTTAGTATTGTTTTTTTTTATTCTAAACTGTTTTAATTATTCTTATTTCTTTTGATTATTTTAATTTCTTTATTCTAAACTGTTTTAATTATTGTTATTTCTATTATTTTTTTTTCTTCTATGTAAAGCACTTTGAATTACCATTGTGTATGAAATGTGCTATATAAATAAACTTGCCTTGCATTATTATTATTATTATTTATTAATATTTTGAATAAAGATTGCTTTTATTTTTTTATTTTCAGTTTTTATTTTGATGTTGAGTTTTAGCAATGTGCTTGTCATTTTATGTATTTTTAATATATATTTAAAGCTGCAGTCCGGCATTTTTCCTCTTTGTCGCCATCTCTGTTCGAAATCTGCAATTGCAGTCATTCGCGGAATTATCAACTTTACGTGGGTTGTAGTTCAACACCCTCGACACGGCACAGCGCGGATGAACACTATGTTTGAGGAGAGTGTGCAGCTGTCAGTCACCGCGCCGATGTGGATATTGTCATTCAGAATCACAGATTATTCTTTTTGGAAGTATGACCAACATAAGAATTTTCACCGGGAAACGTCATCTGAACTAGTAAGAAACATTCACTTTTGTTCTGGTTCTGACATTGCAGTAAATCGCGCTGATTAAATCTAACAATTGCTTATAAGTTATCATTTCACGCAAAACCGTGCAAAGTAGCTATACTATGTTCTCAAATTGTTAATGTTAACAACGTCAGCGAGCATTGCGTGACTACATCATGTAATGTCCTTCCGATATTATCCTTGTTTTCGCATGGGTCCGGTTGCCGTCTCTTTTTTTCTGTAGCCACTCCGAAGTCCGAACGAAGTCTTTTGCATGTTACAGCGGGTGAGTCTCTAGTTGTCACTGATGATGATCGTCGTTTGAACCTTTCTGGATCCGCCATCAAATTGATAAGTTTAATTATATCAAGTGCTGTGAGAAAAGGCTGTAAATCTCTACCTCCAACATCCTCACACGCAGGGGCGGATCTAGAAAAATATTTATGGGGTGGCAAGAGGGGGGCAGGAATTTTTGAGGGGTGGCAACATGGCAGACCTATATGTACTTAATTTAATTTGTGAGTACAGGGCTGGACTGGGACAAAAAATCGGCCCGGGCATTTTGGCCCAGACTGGCCCACTACATATAATCATAAACACAACCGAATGTATACCAACTCCTATAAAAACCACTGAGTTAGAGTTAATAGATGAAATAACTACTAAGTTGAACTATACTCCACAGTGATGAATCCTAAAACAAGCTATAAGCTGCATTGGGATAGCAATACCGTTTTTTCCCATAGGATTTTGGTAAATCTGTGGTGAGTGCAGAGTGCACCTCTGTCCCTCTAGGGGGGTTCGGGGGCATGCTCCCCCGTAAGAAAATTTTGTGCTTTTTAATGTTAAATTCATCAATCTGGTGCACTTTGAGAGTTCAAAATAAAGAGCTCCAACCCATATGCAGTGTGCAAATTGAACAAAGAAAAACTCAAAACTCTTTTTAGTTGTGATAGTGTCTGTCTACATTACACTACTATATAATAATAGTTATAATATTATGGCCAGTCCAGCCCTGTGCTGTGTGAGTATAAAGGCAGGGGTGCGTTTAACTTTTGGAGCCAAGGTGTGCCGACCTTTTTCCCTTTTTTATATATAGGCTATTATTTTGTTGAGCACCCAACAAGAATCAATTTATAGAATCAATTATATCATTTAAATACTTCTAAGATCCATATTACTATCACACGAGCCAATGGCAATTAAATGCACGGATGCATAACGTTAGTCAGATTAATGAATGAAATACAACTGTTCACGAACAGAAGATTGTATTGGACTCATGCTGCATACATACGCAATGACAATTATGCCTACTGTAAATATAGAGTTACAACTACGATTAGAGTTGTTAAATAAAATACCCTGTGAACATTCACACGTTTTCTTTATGATAGGCTAAAATTTATCTCCATAAATATTAAATAATATTTTCTTAATTCTGCGCATGTATTTTTACTTACTTACATCAATTGCTCGATCAATATTATTATCACATATTTTACATTTATATTTTTAACTGTACACAAACAACTTAATATAGCTAAGTTTGTGTATATTTTACACGTAGTAAAATACTGTAGGCTACTGCTTATAAACACCAGACAGATAATGATATATGAAACAGATGTTCTTTACTCATCTCACTTGCACAAAATAAATGCAGTAATATAAAGCATAGAAACGCACAGGTGAAATACACTGAAAATGATATGCATTTAAAAATTTGGTCGGGTTGAAAACTTATCTCTCTGGTAACGGAACTCGGTCGCTGTTGTCTCTTGCTCTCGCTGTCTCCCGCTCTCGCGGTCAGATCACCGCGGACGTTTTCGCCGGAAGTATTTGCCCACACAATAAAGTACGAACGTCAACGGTCGTCATATTATGCACGGAGCGAATTCACTGCAGTCGGACATTGGAGATTCGCGTTCGTAAATTGTCAAATTGGCCATAACTTTTAATTCGTTGCTGCCAACTGGGGTGGCAGCAGGGGTGGCAAGGCTTTCTTTTAGGGTGGCATTTGCCACCCTATGCCACCCCGGTAGATCCGCCCCTGCTCACACGCAATATAGCTTATACTAGCCGAGACTCCTTCTTTATGTGTACAGATGTGTGTGTACAGATGTGTGTGTACAGATGTGACGTAATCACGCAAAGACATGCTCGAATCTCCCGCGGAAATCCACCAGTACCACTAAAATTAAAAACATTATTACAAGCTTACCGTTTTGCATCGAGCTAAGGCAAGCAGATAGTTTTGAACACTGGCTGGTTATGTATTTTATCAAATATGTATTTTGGATAATTTTTAACCCAAAAAAAAGCTACGGACAGCAGCTTTAATGAATTAATTAATATATATTTTAAAAAACATTTCTATTTAGCTTTCATATTCCAGTTTTAGCATTTTAGTAGACTTTTTTCGAACACTTCACACAAATTTTTTTTTTTTTAAGTTTAAGCTTTTACCTCATATTTATATTTTATATTCCTACCAGCTATATTTCAATTGACCAAAACATTTCAAAATAGTTTTAGCTAACCTTTAACAACACACAGAGTGTTTCGTCAATATCGTGACCAGGTGTTGCCAAGACTCAAAAATGACAAAAAGTAAATTAAACTTAATAAGCTGTTTGGTTAAAAAAGGACATGTTAAATTGATCAAAAGTGACAGTAAAGACTTGTTACAAATGTTTTCAGCTGTTCTTCATCAAACAATATGGAAATAACATATAACAGAATGATTTCTGAAGGATCATGTGACACTGAAGACTGGAGTAAAGATGAAAATCCAGCTTTGATCACAGGACTAAATTACATTTGAACATATATTCAAGTAGAAAAGTTATTTTAAATTGTAATAATATTTCATAATATAACAGTTTTTACTGTATTTTTTATCAAGCACTTCTTTCAAAAACATTAAACAATCTTACCAACCCCAAACATTTGAACAGTAGAGAATATACTTTGATTTCATACTGTTTCCTTCTGTTTTATCTGGAAGAAGGGTTTAGGGGGGAAAAAAACATGCGTTTTCTTTTGTTGGCTGAAGTATTCCTTTAATAAAAGCATAACCAAAACTCTCAGCACTCAAACCCAGAAGTGGTTGAAATCAGTTCTCGTATGTGTCTTGTTTTTAAATTCATATTTTGGTGCGCTCTGCAATTAATCATCCTACAATAACAGCTTCCAAAACATCCCCTTGTCTTTTATTCCTCCGTTCTTTTCATTCTCTCTGTTTTTATGTTTTTCATCATCAGACTTTGACATGGCTGTCGGGACGCGCTGGTATTTAGGTCTCATCAGGCACTGATCTAAAGAAAAGCCTCAGAAATGATTTTTTTTTCCCGTTCGACACAGACTTTAATCGCGTTTCAATCCCACTTTGATTCCTTTCGAGTTCAAACCCAAGACAAAAGAAATGTTCAGTGAAACGCTCCCCTCTTCAAACCATCTACACGACCACATCGGTCTGAATTATACACTGTGTGTATTCAGTGAAGTCATGTCTCTAATGGGTAAATACAACACTAATATCCAATTATCCATTTCTTTATCCTAATTAGTCTTTGTAAACAAATCTCTTTTCAATTCTGACAGAAAGTAGTATGCAGAATACATACTGTTTGACAGTCAGATCAAATAATCACAGGTCATGTCTAGAATATTGCACTGTTTAAAGTTGACCTATTATGCCCTTGTCTTGATTATGTTTTTGTGCTCTACTAGAACAGGTTTTCCTGCTTGAATGTTGATTATTTTCCTCATATTCTCCATTGTTGTGGCTCCTCTCTTCCCAGTCTGTCAGTAACGCTCTGTTTAGTTCCTGTCACTATGAAGCCCCTCCTTCTGAAAAGCATACTGTGCTCTGATTGGTCGGCTGGATCGGTGTGTTGTGATTGGTCAAGCGCTTCGAGCGTGTTTGGGAAATGTCCCGCCCCTTACCATAACCGCCAGTTTCAACCATAGACAGTAAAAAAAACCATAGATGTCACCCGTAGTGTGTCTGAAGAGCATTTTTGAAGCCCAAAGTGGGCGGAGCCGGCCGTCGCCATCTTGGCAGCGCGTCAATCACGGATAACCGAAAATGGGCAAAGAGGCGGATTAGCTGAGGTGACGTGACGCTAACAGACAGCAGACAAACGGCTAGAAGTGACATCAGCGGCAATCCACCTGTCACTCAAGTGGCCACGCCCTTAATTATGCAGAACTTTAAGGCTTAATATAATTTAAATGGATGAGTTATAAAAAACATTCACCCCCCTCACAGTCGTCACGAAGGGCACAATTAACTATATAGACCAAAATCACTTTTTGTACCAGAATGTAAACATACTTTTTTCTGCTGTAAAGTTGGGCATTTTAACATGGGGGTCTATGGGACTGACTCTCTTTTGGAGCCGGTCTCTAGTGGCCAGTTGATGAATTGCAGTTCACGTCACTTCCGTGTCGGATTCAAGAGAGAGAGATCAGAAGGCTGCACTTTCGCCCGTTAATTTTCCGTTGCCGAACCAATCAAATACCTTAATTATCAAACACACAACAAGCAAAACGCGGAGCCTGACAAGCTATGGCCCACATGTTTCATTCTCTACACACCTTAAACGAAACGCTAAACCGAGTTGAGAGTGAGAGTTCCTCCACTCTTAGTTAATTGGCTGTCAGATGGAGGGACGCGGTGGCCTTTGGCAAAGAGTCTGCGAGACGGGATCCACATCTATCTGTCCTTTTCCCACTGTCCTCCGCCACTCTCGCAGGAGGGAAGAAGCGCCGAGGTCACTGTCAAAAGTCCTGGATGAAGGTGATTAAAGCGTTCGGCCGCCCGTGAGCCGCTCGCTTCCTGACGGCTGACAGAACTGAGGAAAGGCATTTCAGCGAGACAGGACAGCTTTTATTGAGTGGACACCTAATTCAACTACAAACCCTTTTAACAAAACGGTCTAGCGACGGGAAATTATTTTCCGTGAACTGGTTCTTTTAGATGAACAAGTGCAAAAAAAACGTTCCACTAGTTTGTTTACATAATCACGCTAATGACGTCACATATACACAATGCTATCATTAAACAGGGTTCGTACAGATACTGTAAAAAGTAATTCAGGGATTTTCAAGCACTACTGTTTTTGGTTTTCAAGGACTACAATCTGAGATCTCACTTATCAAACAATATCTTTAGTATTTTTTAAGGATTTTTAAAACTCAAATTACAGATATAAGGAATCCAAAATACAACTTACAACGTATTTAATAATATATATTAAATACAAAGTTTATAAGGACTAGTATTGTTCAATAAATACTATTTTATATTATAAAGTTGGCGTACTTCGTATTATCAGACAGGCTGCAGTGTTAAATTTGCGTGAAAATATTGTATTTTTTAGTTTTTTCGAAAAAATATATTGCATTTTAAGTATAGTAAAGCACTTTTTAAGTACCTCTTCATAAACATGGCTGTTTTCAAGGGTTTTCCAGGACTTAAATGTCACAAAGTCAAATTCAAGTAGTACTTTAAGCACCTTGTACGAACCCTGATTAAAGCACCCAATAGTAATGTGAAACATGGGTGTATAAAGCGTTTTATATGTCAACTCACCTTTCATATAAACCACTGATTTCACTAGTTCACTAAAAGAACCGGTTCAAATGAACAATTTGTTCAGGAACCGGACATCAGTTGCTTCGTTGTGTTAGAGAGTGCTCACCCGTACATCTCAAATAGGATTATTATAGCAACATACGGTGGATTGATAACACGCTCCAGCTCAGGGTAACACCAGAAGCCAAACAAATGAGCTGAATTTCAATGTCCTCAGAGGAAGCAAACCACCAGATGTCTCTGTGAGCATGTAAACATGGGCTTCAGAGTCTGAACGTGACGTTTATACCTCAATAAACAACGGCCTGACATCTTTAGTTGTTTCCCTCTCAACTGAATAAAGGTCTGAAAGTGGTATATGTGTGAAGAATGGTCATATTTCACCCCCAAAACCAAGAGAGGTTCATAAGAGTCTTGCATTATTGCATTTATGTAAAAAGTTCAATCATCTGAACAAATCAATCAGTCATTATTCAGGACTTTTTAGATGTGCATCTAGGAATTGTCTTACTAAATAAACAATATATCTACCTAAAGTGACATACATTTGAAAGTTTGAGGTCATTGTGACTTTTTTTCTAAAGAAATTTTAATAATTTTATTCAGCAAGGATGCATTAAATTGATCAAAAGTGACAGTAAAGACAAAAACTGTTACAAAACATTACCATTTTAAATTCTCTGTTTATTTTAACTGATTGTTTAAAGAATCCTGAAAAATTCCGATTTTTACTAAAATATTATAATAGCAACATTGATAATAATAATAATCAGAAATGTTTCTTGAGCAGCAATTAAGCATATCAGAATGATTTCTGAAGACTGGGACACTGGAGACTAGAAATTTAGCTTTGCCATCACATAAATGAATAAAAAAAAAAAAAACAGATATTTTAATTTGTAAAAATATTTTACTGTATTTTGATCAAATAAGTGCAGCCTTGATGAGCAGAAGAGACTTCTTTCAAAAACATTAAACAAACTTTAGAGATTCCAAACTTTTGAATGGTAGTGTGTGTGTGTGTGTGTGTGTGTGTGTGTGTGTTTTAAAACCTTTTATGCTCATCCTGGTGTTTGCACCCAGGATTTCTTATGCAATATTCCAATAGAATATGTGCATAAAACCCAACTATATATCTTCTTATATAGTAAGATATATACACTTTTTTAAATCTTTTGCCAGTAAACAACCATCTAGCAACTCACACACGCACGAACGAACGAATGCACGCACGCACGCATCCACACGCACAAACAAACAAACACATGCACACACACACACGCAAACACCCACACAAAGAAACACATGCACACACAAACACACACACACACACACCTAGCAACAAGCATGCAGGCGCACACACACACACACACACACACACACACACGCACACAAACACAAACACATGCACACATACACAAACAAACACATGCACACACAAACACAAACACACACGAGAGACACACACACACACACACCTAGCAACAAGCATGCAGGCGCACACACACACACACACGTGCACACACACACGCAAACACACACACACAAACACACACACAACCAAACACATGCACACACAAACACAGATGAGACACACACACACACACCTAGCAACAAGCACGCAGGCACACACACATACATTCAAACTTGCACACACACACACACACACACCTAGCAACAAGCACGCAGACACACACACATTCAAACTTGCACGCACACACACACACACACACACACACACACACACACCAGAAATTCAGATCATTTGTAAATGACTTTCCACACTTTTATCAGACACAAAAGTGCACCTCTCACCTTCCTGCAGGTACATGACGGACTGCGAGTAGTTCTGCAGAGCGTGGTGTGTGCGTCCCAGGCTGCTGTAGGCCAGAGTTTTGGCCACCAGGTCGTTGGTCTGAGCGGCGACGCTCAGATGCTGTTCCTGATACACCACGGCACGCTCGAAATTACCCAGAGACTCGTAGGTGAGTCCCAGGTTCCCGTAGGCCCGGGCCTGACAGCTGGAGCTGCCGGTCTCCTCTGCGATCTGCAGGTCCAGCTGGTGAAACTGCAGAGCCGTGTCGTGCTCACCCATCAGCTGGTACACAGCGCCCAGCCCACAGCTGGCGTCCCCCTCCAGCAGCCGGTCCTGTGTGTCGCGGGCGATGGCGAGCTGCCGCTCCAGGCATGAGATGGCTTGCTCGTAGTTCCCCAGCTGGCTGTGCAAACTGCCCAGCTCTCCATACGCCTGAGCCTTTCCTCCACACTCTCCCAGCTCATGAGCCACAACCAGCCGCTTCTCAAAACACACCAGAGACTGCTGGAGGTTCCCCATCGCCCTGAGACACACACACAACACACGTGACACACATATAGGAAAAAACTGATCCAAAATACTTAGATGAAACTGAAAAATTGGATTGGTTAAGCCACATTGTAAGTAAATAAATAAATAAATAAATGTAATATAATGTATAATAATTTGTTTGTGTGTGTGTACACACACATATATATATATATATATATAAAATTTAAATAATATATATTTTTTACAAATTTTACACAAATAAAAGTAGATCCAAAATACTGAAAAACTATTTGCTGAGACACACATTCTAATACATACACAATGTATATATAATGCAATTTAAATGAATTGTTTTAAAAAATAACCTCAACAGCAATACGATAAAAGATGACGATATCTAATCAGCAATTATTAATACTAACTAACTATACAGTGCATATATAATGCAATTAAAAAAATTGCTGTAAAAAATAACATCAAGAGCAATACAACAAAAGATGACAAAATAATATTATAAAATAATTATTAACACTAATAATTTCAATAAAATTACTGTTATTATTAAAATATATTTGATCTCATAGTGAATTTTACACTTAGTAAGAATGAGATCCAAAATCTCTGATTGGATAAGCCACACTGTAAATAAATACATACATAAAAAATACATAAATGTAAATAAATACATAATTAAAAAACTATCTAACTGATGTCACCGACGTGCATATTTCATCCAATTAGATCTTAGTGCTTTTCGTTTGGTTAAAAAAGCAGGACTTTTTTATTAGCTCACAGGCTTCATTAGCTCACAGTGTGTCGTCTGCTGCCAGACTGCTATAATCAAATAAGAATAAGTGTAAAACAAATTTCAATTCGACTGTCAAATTCCAGAATGTTTACATGCTGATAACGTTTTGAGATTCATGCATTCCTTTTAATATAAACCTCCTCGCATGAAGCAGAATCTCGAAACACGGTACTATCAGTCTAGTTTAATGGTGCTAAAATACTGCATGTGAGGGAATCACGAGGGACCGCACGCTTAGATCGATACGAGCTATTTGAGCAACACACGGGTGGCATTGCAGCGCCATTGCAACTTCATTTAGAAAGAGAAATATATAGTCCATATACACTCTCATCCATCGGGAGAGCGAGTTCGAAAAGCAGTTCGGTACCGACTCTCTGTGGAATAACAAAACCGGGCTTAATTCATACAGGCCGGGGACTCGCTCACTACTTAGGTAGCATAAAAGCAATGCATCATTACCCCTTGTTGTCCTGTCACTTGAAATTACAGCAACATCAGTCTCGTTGAAAGGCCCTGCCTCATTTCAATATAAATGAAACAAATAGCTTTTAACGCGAGCCTCTAATGAGGTTCTTGTTGGATTGTTCTGTGCTATCTGAGGTAAAGCTCCTCTCCGCTGAGGGGAGTCCAAGCGCATTGTCACAGCTGACAGTGTAATTTACCTTCCCGTTGGACTGTGGGAAGGATGGGGGTTTGGGTTTGGACGAGGTTTGCTCATTTCTGGGCCCGGTGTGAGTTCTCTCCCCACAATCCGCAGTGTCGAGCTTTTGACAGGCCCCTGCAGCAAACCATTCATCATATTTCCATGCCCATGTATACGTGCGGGGAGTTTAGGTAAGCAGAATCCACAAGGGTTTGTGACGGGAGCTGGAACGCTTATAGGGCTGATTGGATAGTAATTAAAATGGACGTGTGGCGGATCACACCGAGGATGCTGGGTAGACGCATACATATAGCTGTGCACATAACTCGCATTTTGAGAGATCAAGCCAAAAATATCTTAGAATCAGAGTTTTCAATACTCTTTTTTTTTGGGGGGGTTCCTAGAAGGGGGGTTCCTAGAACGATTCCTAGAAGTCACTTAAAAATGTGTGAGTGCTATTATTATCATATATATACATATATATATACAGTGCTGGTCAGAATTATTTGCCCCCTTGGTAAATATGATCAAAGATGGCTGTAAAAAATAAATCTGCATTGTTTATCCTTTTGATATTTTATTTAAAAAAAAAAAAGCAAAAATTGAACTTTTTATTGAAGTAAAAGAATTGAAAGTGTGGAGAAAATCACATTATGAAATACATTTTTCTCCAAAACACGTTGGGAACAATTATTTACCCCCTTTTTATTAAATACTTTTTGCAACCTCCTTTTCCCAAGAGACCAGCTGTGAGTCTTCTCCTGTAATGCCGGATGAGTTTGGAGAACACCTGACCTGAGATCAGAGAGCATTCCTCCATACAGACTCTCTCCAGATCCATGTTGTGCTTCTCCTCTTCAGTTCAGCCACTCTTCTTCTACAGGGTTCAGGGACGGGACTGGGACGGCCATTGCAGATGCTGGTTTTGTGCTCAGTGACACATTTTTGTGTTGATTTTGATGTTTGTTTTTGGATCACTGTCCTGATGAAGATCCACACACGGCCCGTTATAAGATTTCTAGCGCAGGCTGTCAGGTTTTGATTTTTTATCTGTTGGTATTTGATCGAATCCATGATGCCGTGTATCTGAACAAGATGTCCAGGACCTCTGGGAGAAAATTAGGCCCACAGCATTAAAGATACAGCAGAGTATTTCATTTTACACATCTTTTTATCCCTGTATGAACCAAACCCATCTTAAGTGTTTGCTGCCAAAAAAGCTACTTTTTGTTTCATCTGCCCATAAAACCCGTCCCTGAACCCTGTAGAAGAAGAGTGGCTGAACTGAAGAGGAGAAGCACAACATGGATCTGGGAATCTGCAGGATCTGGAGAGAGTCTGTATGGAGGAATGCTCTCTGATCTCAGGTCAGGTGTTCTCCAAACTCATCCGGCATTACAGGAGAAGACTCACAGCTGGTCTCTTGGGAAAAGGAGGTTGCAAAAAGTATTTAATAAAAGGGGGCAAATAATTGTTCCCAACGTGTTTTGGAGAAAAACATTTATTTCATAATGTGAATTTCTCCACACTTTCAATTCTTTTACTTCAATGAAAGGTTGGATTTTTGCACATTTTTTTAATAAAATATCAAAAGGATAAACAATGCAGATTTATTTTTTACAGCCATCTTTGATCATATTTACCAAGGGGGCAAATAATTCTGACCAGCACTATATATGAAGAGTTTGGTTCCAAAACGCGATAAACGCCATTTAAAAAAAAATTAGTTACTCCAAAAATCAGTATTGTATCTGGTTGGTATTGAAAAGTCAATGTTTAATTTTAAGTAAAATGCGATATCCGCCGTGTTATTCTGTCATGTTTTCTCCCTTTCTTTCCAAACCGCGACAAACGCCAGTCTTCCTTCTCTGCAGAATCCGCTCTCAACCAATCACAACGCACCATTCCACGCAATGTAAACAGTAACGGCAGCGCCTTAAATACACCCGGCTTCCTAGTTTTTCTCATCTATTTTGTACTTTTCGATCAACAAACAAACAAAAAAATGAGTAATTTGACGGCATTGATGAACCTGTGGTTGTTTCTGCGGTGGGTAAGACATGTAAGGCATCGAAATCGAATCATTTACATGAGGAGATTAAGAAGATGAGGCACTCGGGAGGAGGAAAAATGTTTTCAATCTTCTTTACAGTTCTTAATAAAAATATTATACTAATAAACTTACATTGTTGTGTATTTTCAACAATTTCAATATGAAAAAAAAAACTTTTATAACTTTTAAAAATTCTCCGTTTTTATAATAAATCTTTGAAAATCAAAACCTGGATTAATTTTTTGTTTTGTTATTATGACCTACAAATGCTATGTGAAAGTTTGAAACAGAAAATAGTGGTTTTCATCTTTCCACTTTCTTGGTAAAGAAAACACATTTTTACTCAAATTAATCTAAATGGATTTATTGCGTTTTGGAACCAAACTCGTCATATATATATATATAAAAAAAAGTGTAACTTTGCGTTTCATACACCACAAAAAATCCTAATGCAAGGATGAAAGCGAATTATAAAAGATATATAACATTATGAAATCATTAGCTGAAAACATTATATTATATAAAATTTTTACTTGCATGTATTTGTATTTGGGCTGCAATATGTATTTTGTTTTCTGATGTCGATTCACTGAATTCAGATTCAAACTCATGATTCAAAACTCTGATTCAAAGATTTCTTTGCATTATCTCTCAAAAATATAAACGAGTCTCCATGTACCTTTTTAAATTTTAAAATCTACAAAAATATTTAAGTAAATGTTGCTGTTTATCACATGCAGCATGGATTTCTGTGAACATTTTTGAGAGATCAAGCAAACAAATCCTAGAAGTAATTTCACTTGAAGTCATTTAAAATTTATGAATAGTATTTTTTCACATATGAAATAAGCTATTTTACTAAAAGAAGCTTGATATCAGCTCATAAAACAATAATTCTATTGTAGAAGACAAAATGTATCATGTAACCGTTTTATAAAGTACATGTCCATACACCACAATAAATCCTTGTGTCAAGAGTGAATTATAAAAAACATAAGACTAGGAGCAGCTAAAACAACAATCGATTGAAAACTCTGATTCAAAGATGTGCTTGCGTTATCTCTCAAAAAGTTTAGAATCTCCATGTGACTTTTTTAAAATACTAAAATGCTAAATATTTTTTAATTAAATGTTGCTGTTTATCAAATGCCACAAAGACTTGTGTGAAAATTTGTTGATGGATCAAACTAATCTTTTAATCAGAATGTCACAGAAACAATCTGAACTCCAACTTTGCTTGTTTGCGAGATGCTATTAATATTAAAACATATTCACAAGTCATAAGTCATAAGGAATGGCCAAATAAGAGGAGCATTAATATAACGTGACACTTTTAAAAGATTAATTCAGAATATACTGTAAATATTTGATATTGTCCTGCCTGAATGGCAAGCTCGTAACATATCTACTAAGTTCTTATGCAAATGCAAAAAAAAGTACTAACAAAGATATGATATACATGTATTTTTCAAGATTAATCCAAAGTCTACAAGTGAAGATTTTGAGAGATTCTGCTGTTGACACACTTCTAACATGTGTGTGTTAGTAGCACAGAAAGCTTTTATGCTGTATGCATCCCGGTGTAGATCTGCATGTTAGCATGCATGGTGAAGGTGGGGTCGTGCTCTGATACAAAAAACAATGCCATTTTCAACCTGATGCATGTTGTGAGAGCGTTCTGTGACCTCATGGTGTCAGTCCACATGCCCTCCTGATACAGTAAGTGCCTCTCTTAGATTAAAGCCACTGAAATAACAAGCAGCCTGTTGCATCATCATTCACACGAGACTCCACAGCTCGAACATGCTGATGAATCACACACACAACATTACAAAAGTAATCTGGTCTGTCTAATATGCGTGTCTAAAGCATATTACATTGCAGTTCTGTATGACTAGTATGCAGGGGCGTAGGAGCAATTTTGAACCTGGGGGGGACAGTAAATGCTAGGGCGGGGGTGGGGGGGGGGTATAAATATAAAAATATATATTTTTTATATATAAGGCACTTAAATGCTAATTTCTAAAGACTTATGGGAACAGACTGTTTTACTTAGTTTGTTTCTAAGCAGTGATTAAATTGGGATTTATTTAGGTGGGCTGTCCCTAGGGGGGTCCGGGGGTATGCTCCCCCGGGAATTTTTTTTGAAAAATAAACCATTAAATGGCACTTTCTGGAGAGTTTTGTGCAAAGAAATTGAGAAAATGAGTCTTACATGATATGTGAAAAACTGCAAGGTTAAGAGCATATACTTTGCATTGTTGTAGTATCAACAGGTATTAGGACATTTAGCATTTACATTACTGTTAATCAGTCATGTACTGATTAACTAAAAATTAAAAATTCAAATAAATGGTTGATTTAATTTCCATTAACCACCTAGCTTACCCCCCAAGGATAGATTGAAAAATAAAATCAATCTATCCTTGTGGAAAGGTTCCTTGGTAGCTAAAAGTATAGCAAGTCTTATATTTCTGTAATTCACACAGATCAAACACAAATATGCTGCCTGAATAGATTGCTAGTTTATTTTGAGTAGCCAGCTAGCAGTTCTCTTGGCAGTTTGCTGATAATCCGGTGTCTGAAGTAAAATGCTCGAAACATCTCCTGAGAAAAATCACATGGCCAACCTAGTCATGGTTATTTAATTTAGATTTAGTCTTATTTTCCTTACCTTGTCATTCAAGGCCAGGGCACTTTATGTACATTTCTGGAACTTTTGCACGCTTCCACATCCCGCGCAACTAGGATCTCCCAGGAACACTCATTTTATATTGCTGCGTACATTTATCCGTGTCACCTAGATGCGCGTGCGCGAGCGGTGCGCGATCATGGTCGACTGACAACGAGATTAGCAGCTGAAGAGTTCGGCCGTTTTTAAAAAATTGAATTATGTATTTAAAAGTTGCCGAATGGATTCATTTGGAGACTCCGAAATCGGCAGAGATAGGCATGCAATGCAAAACAAAATCTTACATTGGGAAATAGTGGGGGGGACAAAACTTCGATTTTGAAATGTGGGGGGGACATGTCCCCCCCACGTATAATGGCTCCTACGCCCCTGCTAGTATGACTATATGTATTTATAGTGGTGTCAAATGGTATTTAGACACTTGAAGGAATAGTTATGTAATAATTACTGTCATAATTTTGAGAAAAACAGTTCTTGAAAATATCTTCTTTTGAGTTCCACAAAGTCAAGTTTTGAATGGCATATGGGTGAGTAAACCATGACAGCATTGTCATTTTTGGGTGAACTATCTCTTTAAATCACCTTAAAACAAAATATCAAACCAAGTGCAGTTTCACTAAAAGATGTTTGCTAGGTTTGAAATTTTATCATGAAACAATACATGTCTTGTTGAAGACAAAAAGTATTGTCCACCTTTATTGTGTTTCATAAAGTCCATACACCACAAAAAATATATACTATTTTTTTATACTATAGATGTATACTATCCTATACTATAGTATTTTCATTAAAATATCAAAAAATTCTTAAAAAAAACTACATTTACCACATATGTAGTTCAAAACATTAACTACACTTCAAAAAATGACATCTTAATGAGTTCTTAAGAACGGTTTTACTTATTTTCCAGTAAATATATCTAAAAATCCTTAAAACAAGATTTCATTTACTTGAAAAAACAACACTGCATAAGATATTAGTTCTTGTTTTCATAGTTTGCATCTTAAATACAAGACTCCGGCAGATCTTTTCACTTGGTATAAATATAAACTAGTTTAACACAAGTGAAAAAATCTGCCAGTGCAGTGAGAGAAAATAAACTTGTATTCAAGAAACTATGAAAACAAGTCTTAATTAATGTTGCTTCTCAAGTACATGCATCTTATTTTAAAGATAGATTATTTTGACTGTAAAACAACTCAAGAAAACATTTGCAGATGCAACATGGTTTTATATGTCTTCTATCTCATAAATGTTGTTTGTCTGTGTAAATATTTTCTGGGGGCCACTGTCAAATGACAAATAACACAAATCGACTTGAATTCTTACCTGTGTCCATTACCAAGACCTCTGTATGCCTTCTCCTGGTCCAGCATGTGGCTGAGGCTTTGTGCAACGGAGAGATACTGGTCGTAATACTTAATTGCCTCTTCAAAATCTCCCAGCGAGTCATAGCAGTCTCCCAAGTTCCCATAAGCGCGACCACGGTCCAGCACGGCCTCGTTGCCACTGAGCTGCTGCAACATCGCCAACTGTTGCTCGAAGTAGCCAATGGCCTCCTCCATTACTCCCATGTTCATTTTTGTGATGCCCATGTTACCATAGACCTGGGCCTCAACGCTGGGGTCCTTCAATCGCTGGCCAAGCTCAAGCTGTTCCTCGTAGCATTTGAAGGCCATGGTGTACTTTCCAAGAGACATGTAGACAGCGGCGAGGTGTCCGTGAGCCTGGCACTCTCCCTGGATGTCTCCCTGCTCTTGATACACCTCCAGCTCCTGGGTGTGATAGCCTAAGGACTTGTCAAACTTCTGTAGCATCCGATAGGCGGCTCCCAGCGCTGCGTAGGCGTTCGCTTCCATCTTGCGATCCTTGACCTGATGCGCCAAGGACAACTGCTGCTCGTAAAACTTGACGGCTCCGGGAACGTCCTTCTTACAAAGGAAGATGTCGCCCAGGTTGCCCAAGGCGCGAAATCGAGCTTGCGAGTTGTTCAGCGACTGCGCCAAGGAGAGAAGGTACTTCTGGCACTCCTCTGCCTTGCTATAGTCACCAAGCGCTTTGAAAGCCAGGCCAAGATTGCAGTAGGCTTTGGCTTGACTTAGCTTGTCGTGGAGGTCCTTAGCAAGGGCCAGGTCTTGTTCGTAATACTTCACCGCCTCCTGGAAGTTGCCCAGACAGTAGTGCGCGTATCCCAAGTTGTGACAGACCTTACCCTCGCTCTCCATATCCTGCAAGTCCGGGGAAAGCCGTAGGTATTGTTCGTAGTAAGGTACGGCTTGGGGAAACTCTCCCCGTGAGCAGTGGAAATTTCCCAGGTTGCCCAAGGCCCGAGCTTCGCTCTGGATGTCCCTTAACTCTCGTGCGATGTTCAGATGATTCTGGTAATGTTGCAAAGCTCGATCGTGAGCCCCTAAAGCCTGGTACGCCACCGCCAGGTTCCCGTGTGTCGATGCCTGCGATGCACGATCATTAACCTCCATGGAAATCTGCAGCTCTTGTCGGTGGTAGCGTACGGCCTGGTCAAAGGCACCGAGGGCGTTGTAAGCGTTTCCCATGTTTCCGTACGCTCTGCCCTGGGCGGCGTAGTCATTTAGCTCCTGAGCGATGGATAGATGAACCTTATGCAGCTTCAGAGCAGTCTCGTAGTCCCCTTTCATCTGGTGGATGATTCCTGTAAAGGAGAAAATAATCATTTTATTCAACCGAATTGTGCTTATCATGCTTGACAGGATAACCAAAATGGCTTTTCGATATCTTCCATCCCTCTTCATGTGTTAAAGATTAGCTTTACATTTAAGAAAGCCCTGAACTACAATGTACCCTAAGCAAATCATCCAAACGGAAAAAAGGGAATAAGATCTGAGGAAAACCCACTGACGCTTGCAGAAATATCTTTTAATTAAAAAGGAGATCTGATCTGATTTGCATAGTCTCGAATCAGAGTTTTGCGCCCCAAAGATACGCCAATATGAGGCGATGACAATCAAAACAGCCAGATCTGCTCAGTCCTGGGAGACTTCTTGCAAATTTTGGGTCCCCCTAATGTTGTCTCACCACTTTTCCACAAAATTATCATTACCGTCATAACATTACAGTCCCGCCTCTCCGGTTCCAGTGCAGTAAGTGGGGGGGGGGGGGGGGGGGAATAGAGGAACAGGGGAGGAAAAGGGCTAATGAATACTTTTGATGGAAAAAGGGTTTGAGGGCACTAGCAAAAGGGAAACTTTAATTGTGGTCCACACCAGTTGGCTCCCACATCGCCATGTGCTTTAACTGGGTTTCTTTTCCTTTGAAAACCAGAGCTAAGTATTGGGGATCAGGAAAACTGCTGGGATGAGCGGAAAACAAGACGTGTCAGTCGGGCAAAACTGGGAAGTCTGTGGTGACCATTTGTGTAATTGTCAAAGATGCCGGCTGACCTGAAAATGAGCTCTGGGAACGGGACGCCAATGAAACACATTGGGAGAAAGTAGCATGCAAGATGAAAGGGATTTTTAGAGCCATTGTTGGTAGAGTGGCTTGGCATCTTGAGGGACTCACTGACTGAGTCACGGGCCATGAGCGTGTCCTTCTGCGCTTGTGCAAGCAGGAGGCGACGGGGGGGAGGTATCAGAATGGGTGAGGGGTTGCCCATCTGCTCAGTGTCAATACTCATGTGCCAAGGCAGGATTACCAGCATGTGGTAAATCCAATTAGATCCAGTGCCAAGCTGGTATCATGACACTGAGCGCCCATTAGAGCTCTTCTCTATTCACAAATATTTCCTCTAAAACAGCCCAGGTCTTCAGAGGCTAATTATCAATACTTAACCCCATGATTCTTCATTTATCAGTGAACAAATCTTGAGACTTGTTTGAAAATGAATCCTTTGAGACATGTGCCAGACACAAAAACCTTGGATGAAAGAGATCAACACCTACAGATCTGTTTTTAAACGACTGATCCTGCTTTTACTTTTCAACACTTTTATATTGGCTCTGTGCAATGTGACTGCCGTAAACACCACAGGAGATGCTAACACAAACTAAAAAACTTCCTTGAGCTAAAAACAGAAATGCTGAGCTGAACAATTCTACATGGTCAGGCCATAAATACTCCCTACTGTCTGCAAATTAACAGAAGGGACTGCTAATAATTCACAAACAGTGGGGAGTGTTTGTGCACAATCTACTTAAACAAATGGATCATTTACACCAGTTGTTCTAAGAATGGGGTAAGCTGAGCGCCCCCTGGTGGTATGCAACATGGCTTGAAATTTATACAGTAATACTTAAAATGCATGTATAAAATAAACACACAAGCACACACATACTGTATATTTTTTGGAGTGTGTTAATCAAATATATCAAAATGGATTTAAAGTTGCTTACAGCTCATAAAAATGCCAATATGCTAAATTCTAAAAACAACAACAACAACAACAAATGTTCGGGAAACGCTATGACTTGTACGTGATTCCACTATGTCTAATTTGATCACAGATTTGCTCAATTTAAGTAATAGTATGCAACTGCGACTGTAGCAATCACACCCTAGCTGGCTTTATCTTCAGCATTTCGTGTTAAGAATGGGATCAGACGACAAAACAAAAGAGCACTTCTTTGATAGGTTAGTTAAGAGGATTACACGGTCACCTGCGGACGCTGCAGGAATGCATATGGCCCCATCGCTAAAGTTAAATCCCTTGAGCCGACACGCAGGAGAGGGAAGCATGAGACGGGGGAACAGGATCTGAGACTGATCGGAGGTCAGTGAAAAGGTTAAAAACTCCTCAGCATCTGCTGTAAGGGGTGAATAATAATTGCAATGCTGCAGTATAAGGCTGAAGAAGATGCTAGGCTCTAAGAGGCTCTGCCTACATTAGCAGAAGTGGGATTTTGATGAGGTCTTTCCAGCTTTGATGCCCTGCTATGTGGAACGAGTGATGGGCAGCCCTTCAAACAAACATTAAAAATACTTCCCTCCCCAGGCAGTCGTTTCGCCCGAATGCATGTGAAATGTAGTAATTTAATCTTCAAATGGCACGATATTCAACCCCAAATGACTGAAACGCCATGACTTTTTTATTTTATTTTTTTACTGGGAGCGTCCTACTTGAACTCATTACATAGCTGTCGCTTTCAAGCTTTCCGTAAAGGCTGTGACACTCCGAATTAATTAGCTTTAGCATGGACTCGCCTTCAAAGCTCAACTTCTCTGACGAGATTTTGACAACTAAATGAAACCGATCAACCAGTAGTCATTAGATATGTGTTAAATTCTTAATATAGTACATTTAATAATAGAACGCATATTCTCTGATTTCATGTCAAAATCGTGTCATGATGACAAGTTTAACAAGTTGAGCTCAAAAGGGCTGTGTGACCATAGCACACTTCTGTCCATCAATAAATAATTACATAAATAAAAAAGAGCATATAGAAGGCAATTTGTGGAATTTCAACATTTTGGCAAAAAAGATAATTTAATTTGATCAATCAGTGTTTATGCTAAAACACTCAAAGCATTGCATATTACGTAATCGAGTCAGTCTCACTCCCTAATTTCTTTTACAACTGAAATACAAAATCTGTCATGAAACTCTATATGGCGCAGGCTAATAGGGTCCTTAACTCAATCTGCTTGCAATCACATCATTCTCTATAGGCCACAGCTGATTGGTTCCTGCTGTATCAGTAGCCAATGAGCTCGCTGCTCAATCCTCAAAAACGTAGTCAGCATTTGCTGTGGCTTTCTCAGAAACCCTCCACCTTCCCCAGCTCAACAATGTACGCTATATTGTACAGCAGCATCATGTCTCGCTTGCTCACAGCAGTGTGTCGTGTGTGTATTAACAGTAGAAAGTCCCATACTTGCTCTGCAGCAACAACAATAACAGCAGCCGCGAAGCAGACCAAAGATATACACCTCTTCATCATTCAGAGTCATGACAGAAATCAATTAACCAGCTTCATATTGTACTATTATAGGCTTTATGCCGAGCGTCACGTGACCAAACCGGAAAACAGGTCTCATTGCATCCCCCCCATTGCATCCGCTTGTCAGAGAAAGTGTTAACGGCCGTAAGAACTAACTACGATATCTATGGATTTTTAAGGTAATCAGCTAACCTACTGAGTTCGCTTTGTTATTGGTGTTTTATGCTGTTTAAATATCTAAATGTTAGTGTGAAGAAGAAAAATTAAAAAACTTTTAAATATCAATCTGCACATGCGAGGGACATTGGTTGTGCTCATTTTTGCTTGCTCCTTTTAAGTTATCTTGAGTAAAACCGCAAAAAATTTCATGAAGCACATACAAAAGACCTGAATCTGAAGCGATGTGACCTGTTTTCCGGCTTGGTAGCGTGACGCTCGGCATAAAGCCTATTTCTGATTCGATTATGTTATCTGCAATGCTTCATGGGAAAAAAGATTAATTTTGCTCAAAAGTCTTATAGCTTTGTCTTTTTCTTCCAAATTTCAAACATCGTTTTGCTTCAAATCAAAGTTTATTGTGTTGTGATCATCGACTGTAAAAAATATGGACAAAGCGTCTGTGACGTCACCCATTGACTTTCTCAAGAACGGTTTGAGGCCGTTTATGGGGGGTATGGGCGGCGCCATCTTGGAAAATCTTGGGAAATCCTAACCCCGCCCACCTTCTGGCCAATCCATATATGGGTAAAAGGGCGGGCTTTGTGTGAGACTGAGCCGGCCGGTGGACGCGCCTCTTCAGCCAAGCAGCCTCAGCTATCTGTACCGTTACAAGATCGACTGGCAGACTAGACTACTTTTTACAGCCAGTATCATTCTTATGTTGAAACTCCTTTTCCTCGATTTACTGAAGCCTATATGTAAAACGCATTTGCAGCTGCATAGCTCGCTCATAGGCTGTGCTGCGGCAACGGCACATCCAATGGCGCGGGCGCCTCTGACGTGCGACCAACTAGCTCACAGATCAGTCTATTCTTATGTTACATTTATTCATTTGGCAGACGCATTTACAGTGTTTCAAACGTCAGTTATAACCATAGGTAAAGTACCTCGGACGCTAACTTATCTGAGGCGATTTAATGCTAACTATTGCAGTGCCACCGCCCACAAACATTGATGTTAAATAGTGCTAACTACGTGAAATAGTAGTGGAATGTCACTTACCGGAAAAAAAGGAGCGAAGTCCTCCTAGTTCTACAGTGTCGGTTAGTGCAGTTTATAGCAGAGCAACCCATGTTACGTATGATATTTCAATTCAAATGTTCAGAAAGTATAGAGAGGTGTATGATGTGTTGTGTCAGATCACGACCGAGACGTCAAATTTCAGGAATTCCACTCGACGCAGCCCGTTATCAGCTGTCAATCAAAGTTAACCACGCCCTTATTTGTCATACATTTTATATCTAAATACGATCTAAACTAACGAGTTAAAAAAAAAAATCAACCCCCTCACAGTTGTCAGGCACTCGGAACCTATCGAAAAATACAATAAAAGTCCATGGGACCAACCTGTAAAAACATGAATTTATGCTGTGAAAACGGACATTTTAACACGGGGTCTATGGATATTTGCTCCCTTTTGGGACCTCCCTCTAGCGGATTTTCGATGTATTGCAGTTTTTTGCACTTCCGGGTAGGCTTCATTTTTCAGATTAGAATGTTGCCGCTTGGTTGTGATTCATTTTGCAGCTGGTTCATGGCTGAAGAAAAGCAGAACAACGACTAGAAGCGACCCCTCCTAATGTCTTCACCTCAAACATACACTACTAATTTAACTGAAACCAAAATTGTACGCAAAGTGACTGCAATAAGAAGTGTCTGACGGAAAGTAAAAACATAATAATAATAATAATAAGCGCAGCTGTATTTCAGCATGTCAGTTCCAGAGCTATTTGCCTTTGTTATGATTCCTGTCTGTCTCTAAAAACCATTCCAGTCTCGTCTCCTCCCATTCAAACGGTGAACGCTAACTAGGCCTGATATTCTGCAGTCTGATTTACAGCTCAGAGCCAGTCTCCAAAAGCTCAAGGGAAAATGGGGACAAACAAATGGCAGACTTTGAACGCGTCGAGATTCTTGGGAGTCTAGGGTCAGCTTTGTTGTTGGCTTCAGTCGAACAGTAAAACAGTTGAAAACTGCGGCTGGCAACAGTTTCCCAGATGCATTAATTTTGCATTAGGTCTCTTGCGGAAAAGCTTGTGTTTATTCTCTGCTTCCACTTTCGGCAAACTAGAGCGTGGTTAGTGTTTCTTACCGGCCACAGCTTGTTGATAAGATAAACACCCTGCTTAATGTCGAAGAGTAACGGGAGTCTGGCCTTCGGAATTCTTTGGAATTCTTTGGAATTTTCAAAGATCTATTTTGGAATATTGCAGAGTTTCCTCAGTATCTCTGGTGGTTTTGGCGTGCTCTCGCATACTTGCACTGGAGACGGCACAGCATAACTGTCTGTGGAAACGTGACCGCTGGTAACAACTGTCAAAGCAACACATCAAACAGGCTTTTCACACTACACTTCACCCTGGGTTAATGCATTCTAACCTCGTGTTAATGACGCTTTTAACGGCTCTTTAAGTAACGTTTCACACTTGTAATTTGGAAATGAGGTGAGCACCCTGAGATATGAACCCTTTAGTGATGCTAATTCAGTGCAATTCTGCAATGTTGTGGCGAGTTGCTAGTCTCAATAAACATTTCATATAATATTACTTGATATATTATATAATATGTAAATATTATTGTGGTATGTTTCTGAAGATTTATGACAACAAGAGCACATTTTCAGATTGATAAGCATTTTAAATCTAATAAATATGCACATAAAAATGTTACAAATGCTCAGTGTAAATATTGATAACACTCTATGAGACAACGTCTAATTTGTTAACATTAGTTAATGCATTAGTTATTTTAGACTAACTATGAGCAATATTTTTTTACAGCATTTTAATCTTTGTTAATGTTAGTTTAAAAATATACAGTTCATTGTTTGTTCACTGTGCATTAACTAATGTTAACAGATACTATTGATTTTAAATAATGTATTGGTAAATGCAAGAACTAAGATTAATTAATGCTGATGAAGTACTGTTAAATGCACCTCTAATGTTAAATAAAACCTGATTCTAACCCTGACTAAAGGTGCATTCACGCCATGACATAATTACGAGAATTCAACTCGAAACTTGTACCACCTGACCTCTGCAGATTCAGTGTTGCCATAGAAAGGCAAGATTCCCAGTCTGAAGACGTGAACAGCTCCGAGGTCCAAACGGCACGTTTTGTCATCTCGAGATTTAATAATTATGATAGCAGCATAAGTATGAACACAACATGTGTAGTCTTCAACCAGTGTGGGGTTTTCAACAGTAGATAATGATTTACTTTCCTTCACGAGAAGCTCTTCAGTACATTAGAGAGGAGCATTAGTCCTAAAGCAGCTCCATGAGTCTTTAAATGACTCGGAATATTAATCTAAGGAAAAAGAAATGAGATAAACCGGCTAATATTCTGCCTGCAGCTGTGGAGCGTGGAAAATGAATATCAACAATGTGTAATGTTCTAAAACAAGAGTCATGGGAGAAAATCTCACACACAAACGAGTGCACACACACACACACACACACACACACACACACACACACACACACCTGCACACAAACACACGAACGCACACACATACTGTGTATACAAAAACACACATAATTGCACACACACTGAATCATATTCACAAACGCGTGCGCGCACACACACAAACACACACACACACACAGTCCGCTAACCTTACTGAAACACACTGCTAACAGGTTTTCTTAATTTTACAGTGAGATATTACAAATAATTTCTTATTTTGTTTAATATTTTGTATTATTTGTATAATAATAATAAAACAATAATTATTATAATTATTTTATAGTCACATTAATATATAATCAGAAAATATTTGGCCAAATTGTACAGCTCTACCAACAAGAACAGCGAACCTGGTGTTTGTTTGTTTGTTTAATTGCATTTTAAATCACCATTTACATTTTTATGAGAAAAATGTATTTGATTTTTCCTCCTAATGATTCATCTCTACTGCTAACCAAACTGAAACACACAGACATTTCACTAACAATACCCTAATAACACACAACCCAGACACCGCTAACCCTACAGAAACACACACACACCACTTTAACCTCACAAACCTACAGCTTAATCCACACACACACACACCGCGGTGTGTTTATGGCCTCCAGTTACCGTCCACTCAGCACTATCACAACAGGGATCAAATTCACGTTGCTCAGGTCTTAAATATCGCAACAACAACCAAACTCAAAACCTGTTTTAATAAAATATGAGTTGAGATCATTAAAGCGATACTCCACGCATCATCCCACCTGAGCGGGAACGGCTTGGAGAAGGACACGTGTTTCGGCTGAGCTTGAGGAACAGAACTTTGATTCAATCCACACTAGACCTTATGATGCAATTACACATCATCATCTAGAAGTAATAACAGTCAATGCTAAAATGCAGTGATAATCATCTTTATATTGGTATAGGAATCTATAGATAGCCAAGTTCTGAATATGCATTGCAAAAATTGTTTGTGCATATTACAAAAATCACAAAATTACACACGAATCACAAAATCTGCTCAAAAAAGACTGCTCACTTTTTCAATAGCATTGATTCTGTAATTTTACGATTTATTTTCTCCAAAAATTCAAAACATTTGTAAAATGACTTATTAGAGACACAAAAATGTGCAAATCATAAAAAAAAACACATGATTGTGCACTTAATTCTGTTATTGTATTCTGAGTAAAATAACATAAAATTATTGACTTTAAGACTTAAACTTTAAGTTTATATTTTTAATTATTGTTCATTTTTAATATAACATCTATCACAAAATATTAAAGTATAGTATAATGTTTTACTATACTATTAAATATTACATTATACATTTTATATATTGCACATTAAATATCAAAATATTACAAAATGTATTCATTCAAAATGCTTGAACAATGTTTCTCTTTGGCTTCAGTTTGGCTAATCAACCAAAAGTAAATTATTAAATTATTGACCATTATTACCATTAAAAATCAATGTGTCTATGGAGAAAATGAATGGGATTTTTTTCTCCCAGAGCACGACTGGCTTCAACTACGTGACTTTTAGGCATGTTATAGGCATGGACATCAGTAGCTAATAAAACCCGATCAGTCTACTACGAGTAAACATGTTAAAGCTTTAATAATCACGCCTGCTTTACCCTTTAAACATCTGTTGGCTTTCTCAGACTCAACCTTTGACAGCGAGATCAATTCGTGGACTTCCAGGTATCTCAGCGGCGCGTGAGATTGTTCATTTTATAAGCGCTACTATTCTTCCAGCCCTTCCAGCTATTAATAACTCTGATCGATCAAGCCGAGCGACCGAAAGAGTGCTGGGATGCTCTGTCGTTTCCCAAAGCTTAGCATGAGTCTGCAGAAGATGCATTATTCATCTGTGCAACCTCGCCGACATCATTAGGTCTGAACAATAAACCTGTTCGCAGAGTAACAACCTCAGAGACGCTGGGAGTAATCTAGTAATATTTATATCCCCGGTTTAAATGAGCTCACCTGATCGCACTAGCTTCCAATACAAATTTATCACAGCCGCCGTACGCAAAAGCGGAAAGAAATTGATTTAATTTTTTTCCATGAGAGCTTCACAGGCCATAAATATCACCCTATGGACTTCCTTGTGCTACTATGGAAATCCATCAACACTTCAAGATCGCAAAAATACAACAAATGGCAATAACAGTGAGTGTTTCACTAACACTACAGCTCATACTTATTGTTACAGATCTTAACAAACACATAACCGCAGTTATTAAACTCTGACGGGTAACTCAAATCATGCAGCTTATCGAGAAGACCTGTATTATAACTCTCCTAAGCAATTTGACTAACACATTTTTGCCTTACACCCAAACCTTACATTTGCCTTATTTGGTGTCAATATCCAAAGTTTTGCAGAGTTACAGCATCAGAATCAGCTTGGCATCATGACATCAATTTGTTAATGTTAATCGAGAGCGGTTATGTCAAACAAAAAGTGGGTGATGGCGCAGTGGATAAGACACATGCCTTTGGTGTGAGAGACCCGGGTTCGAATCCACTGCGAGACACCAATGTGTCCCTGAGCAAGACACTTAACCCCTAGTTGCTCCAGAGGCGTGCGACCTCTGACATATATAGCAATTGTAAGTCGCTTTGGATAAAAGCGTCAGCTAAATGAAAAAAAAAAAAAAAAAAAAAAGTAAAATCAGACCAACGGTCTAGGAGAAATTCAAAATGGCGGACAGCAATTTCGGACCAAATATGTCATAATTAGTATCATTGTTCTAAGGAATCTATCAAGACCAGTTTCATTAAAATAGGCTAAATGAATCAAATGCTATTGAAATTTTTTAAATGTCATTATTATTATTTACCAAAAGGTGGCGCTATCTCAAAACTTACCAAGTTTTGTAATGATATGTTAATGCATTCATAAAATACAGCATTTTACAACTAAAATCAAGATGGCCGAAAATTGGGTCTCATTCGACTCGGTATGCTGCGCTGAATCAAAAGAGAATAGTAATTTTTTCTTCTGACCAGTATGTGGCGCTGAACCAAAACTCTGCAAGTATGCTCAGGTCATGCTTGTGATGACATGTACCAGGATTTGTCTCAATACGCTAAAGAGTTACGGAGATATACGTAGCCTCTAGGGGTGTAACGGTTCACAAAATTCACGGTTCGGTTCGATACGATACACTTGTGTCACGGTTCGGTACGATTCGGTACGTTTCCGATACAGCAAAAAGAAAGAAATGCCAGAGAAATTTCCTTGATTTAATCTTTTTCATTATATTTTTATTAAAACTAACATCATAAAGTATGATATTTTTTAACTTTGAGCAATGATGGAGCTATACTTGACTTTTCTTAGGAGCTTATAAAACAAAACAGCTCCTTGGACAAAATTAAATGTAATATTGTAGTAGTTATAAACAAAGGTTTATTTTAGTTCAGATTAACATTTGAGGGCAGCAATTGTATTCATAATGTCAAAATAAAACCGACGTGATGTTACTTGAAAGCATTATAGCCTACTATTCCTGCCAAACTTCCATGGTTACAGTTAGTAGTGTTACTACAGTAAACCCATGGTGAATGTTGCTGATCTGTGGACACTGGATAGTTCATTCATGGCACAATGTTTCTTCCTGGTTTCCACGTCAGCGCTGTTTGATCCGTTAATAACGGAGAAATGCGAATGTTTCTCACTAGATCTTGCAGCGATGTTATTACTTCAGTGGCGAATTCAAATGCTTTCTTTACTGGATTTGGCTGTGTAGTAACAGTGCTGATGATTAAGATCGGCTCGCGCTGTATTTGTCCAAACTGATAAACGGTCCTTCAACCACACAATAACGAGTGGTTTCGTTCCGCTTACATTACATTTGCCATTTGATGTTGGGCAATGTTGTGGTCACGCACATTATGAGCGCGCTTGCCACGCGTGACGCGCCTTCATTTGAAATAACGAAATTTTGGTCGGCAGGAAAAATGGTCCAACAAACCGTTCGGTTCAAAAATGCGTACCGAAAACCGAACCGAAAGCCTCGTACCGAACGGTTCAATACGAATACGTGTATCGTTACACCCCTAGTAGCCTCGCATCCATTTTGACATGCTCCTTGTCAAATTCAATGGTGCGTTATTGGAAAACGGTTGGGTCTATCAAAAAGCTTTTTATAACTTTTTGCCAGCACAGTCTGAAGATGATCTGTGCCATTTTTCATGAAAATCGGATATACGTACATCTAGGTCAAGTTTGAAAAAGTATGAATTTTCAGGAAATTCTAAATGGTGGGGAAAAAACTCAAATAGTCTTGAAAAATAATTTTGTTTCTAGCCCTTATGGTTCAAATTGTAAGTGCAACTTTGGACAGTTGGTGGCGCTAGAGGAAATGAATTAGAGACTCCAAATTTGCTTTAGTTAACGTTCAGACTGTCTTCTATCTGTGTGCCAAACTTCATCATTTAACCGCAAGCGAGTCTATGGGCTGCTATAGAAGAAGGAGGAGGAATAACAATACTAAGAAGAACACTAATGGATACAATACACCGTCAGTGCTTGGCCGCTAATAACATTGCTGACTGATGATAAAATGGGCTAAATAAACTCTGCATCATGTTTAAGAGTTTGGCACTCACATTTTAAATGTACAAATCCAGCACAAAAGACATGATTTGACTCCTAAAATGTTCACTATCTTGTGCACTCGACCGTAATCCTGATATTAACAGTCCTGTGGCAACATTTTTCTTTTGGGAGTTCATCTATTTATTTATCTGAGAGCACGGAGCGTTTCGGATCAGACTGATGGAGGGAGGGAACGTGAGATTGGAGCAATAAAAGTCAGAGTGAGAGATTAGACGGGCTTTGAAACACTCGGTTTGGACGGCTTGGATTTATCAGCCGTACGTCTGGCACACCGATGGTTCAGACCCCTGCAGGAGCAAAGAGTCGTCGAGCCACTAAACTGGAAATAGAACCATAAATATTCATCCCCGCTGTTGTTCTTAATAACTAGACAAATGTAATGCGCAAAAGCAATCATGACTGTATATTTCAAGCTAATAACATTATGTATTGGCCTTAATTTATTTTCTTGGGTAGGCTTTGAATTTTCATTTCTTTCTCACTTTATGTTTAATTGAAGGAACAGTTCACCTAAAAATGTAAACTTGTCATTTATTCAGCAAACACAGCTTAAATTCACCACTCTATGGAACATTTCCTGCTGAAAAAGCCACATTAAACCAGTCTAAGCTGGTTTTCTGATGCTCTTAGCTAGTTTAAGCTGGTGTCTCAGCTTGGGCTGCTGATCTTCAGCTGTTTCGTTTTTCCAAAAGTAGTGATGCACCAAAATGACATAGTCAAAGCTCCCCATTGGAGAAGTGCTAATTAAACGTCGCCGTGCTCAAGCACATGCTTTTTTGCTCTCAGACTAGATAAGTGGCCTTTTTGCAAGACATTTATATATATAAACATCAGGACTGTTTGTCACCGCTGTGAAATTAAACCACTATTAAAACAGTTGAATACAGCCAGCCTAATAGCCCTTTATTACACTTTAAAAACAAGCAAGCTAGTCTGACTTTTACATAAATTGGAGTCGTGCAAGGTTGGAAAACGCCACCACAAGTAATAAAAATGCCCCCAAACATTCGATAGGAATTGCTCTTGTATTAGTTATTGTGTTTTGTGTTTATAACATGATATAGCTAAACAATATCACATGACCATGAGTGCTATTTTCTCGAATATCAGCAAGATTGCAAAATTTGATATTCATTTTATACAACAGGTCAAGTTGATTATATGATTTGACAGTTTTTGCAAGGGATGCAAGATATATATCGACCACCGTATCGGTATCCGCCGATATACGTTCATTTTTTAATGCTATCGTCCTGATAAGAAAATTTGGGCAATATATTAAAGCTGATAAATAATGTATTATTTCCTTCAGCTAAAACACTTCGCATGGGCTCTGTTCGCCATGATGATTTAGAATTGCTTTAAAAAAATCGTATAAAAAATTTGGATTTAGATTTATCGGCAAATGTATCGGTTATCGACTTTCAACTATAAAGAATTATCGGTTGCCGGCATCGGCCAAAATGTTCATATCGGTGCATCTCTAGTTTTTGCTAAATTTTGCCAACAAAAACTTGGCAACGACTTGGGAAATAGCTGAAATAAGAATTGAGCTAAGAAATAGAAACATAGAGCTAAGAAATATATGAGTAAGAAATAGAAACAGAAATATAAAAAAAGCTAATAAAAATGACAAAAGCATAAAAAAATGACTATTTAGAAATATTGAAATCGAATAAAATGGCAGATGCACATAAGAAAGCTAAAGTGATGATTTGTGAAGCGTGTTCCCCAGTGCTCACCCAGATTGGACGAAGCCCTGCCCTCAGCGGCGCGGTCCTTCAGGCCTTCAGCGATGCTGAGCTGCTGCTCGTGGTACTTCTTGGCTCGCTCCAGGTCCTGCATGCATCGGGCAGCGTGTCCCAGGCCCGCGTACGCCCTCATCTCGATGCTCTTCTCCTCCAGCTCCTGAGCGAGCTCCAGCACGTGTGTGTGGTAGGACATGGCCTTGTCGAAGTTACGCCGGTAGTGGTAAGCGCTGCCCAGGTTGCTGTAGGCGCGCGCCTCCTCGCGCTTGTTTCCGAGGCTCTTGGCGATGCTCAGGTGCTGTTCGTGGCACTGCACGGCGTTCTCGAAGTCACCCATGGCGATGTACACGGCCCCCATGTTGCCCAGCTCACGGGCCTCGGACAGCTGGTCCTTGGACTGTTTGGCCAGCAGGACACACTGCTTGTGGCTCGCCAGGGCATTGGGATAGTCGCCGATGGCCGTGTAGACGTGACCCAAACTGCTGAGGGCTGAAGACGCCGCCTGTGGAGGAAGAGAGAGAAGATGCAATGCTCAAATCTGATTGGATGATTGGTTCCTCACAACACTTCATGCCAGGTTTGAAGAGGATGAGGTCAAAAAACATTTCTTTTAATGGCTTATCGTGAAGGTATGCATGTTTTAATGTTTAAAATGGAATTTTCTGCATGTACTGCATATATTTTGATTTGTTCCTTCCATAAGGCATTTGACAAGATTCACAAACTACTTTTAAAGTACTTTTTAAAGCTCAACAGTGTGAATCATTGAATTTGCATTATATGGGAAAAGAGAAGCATGAGCACTTGTTAACTAAAACTATAAAAAAAACTTGGTGTTTGAAATGGTGAAATAAAATAAATATTAGATGATAAAATTGAACAAACGAACATAAGAAATGTTAGCAAATAACTGAATTATATTAAACTAAATTAAAGTTGAAGTACTAAAATAAAATTAAAGAAATATAAAAAAAACAAAATTACCAACAAAAAAGAATAAAAAAACGTTATATAAATATTTTAAAGTATTAAAAAATAACAGAAACATGAAATAGAATGACTAAAACTTAAATAAAAAAACAAAACTGAAAATACATAGAAATACAAAAACTAATAGAAATGACAAACGCTATAAACATAATTACCAAAACAAACTGAAACAAAAAAAGCTAAATAGAAATATCTTAAACTAATAAAAATAACACAAGCAATCTACAAAACTACTAAAACTGAAATAAAAGAATGAAAACATAAATTAAATTGTTACTTACAAATAAAAATTATATAATATATAAATATATAAAAAACAAAAGCTGGTAAAAAAGTCAAAAGCACATAATAAAATTACCAAAAAAAGATAAAAATTATAAAATATAATTCCAATATTAATAAACTATAATATTATATAAATAATACTAAAATAACTCTGAGGTTATTTGTGTTATGAGGGTGAGATGATTTCATTATTCCTTTAATTGTGGTATAATTACTAATACACATGTCTCAGTGTTTTATGTTATATTAAACAGCGATTAGATAAGTAAACACAGCTCTTATCCTCGAAACATATGGCAGAGTTGTGTGATATCACTGCATCCCATTACAGAGACACTGAGAAGAGCGTGCGCTGCAGAAAGCGCTCTGCCATGTAATGTGTTGTCTGCCGAGAACAAAACCCGTGAAGCCTCTCAAGTCGAAATCTTAGCAGAGACGCTGATCTCTCGCAAAATCCCCCAAAAATATGCCGAGGCCTTGTGGAAATCTCCATGCAGCAGGAGCGTGTTCAGCCGGGACTCGAGAGACAAAGGCCATCTCAGAGAATTACACGCTCGATGGGAAGCACATTAGCCACAAACAACTCTCTTCAGCAGAATCAACGTCGTCTTAAAGCAACAGTCCTCTCCACGGTCATCTTACAGACAACATCACGCAAGGGCCAACAACTCATAGTTTTCAGTCACATGACTGGTGAGGAGACCTGGAGAGAGAAACATCCATAGGATGCGGCACAGGCCTGTCTATGGAAGCTTGTTTCCGCCACTGATTAAAAAAAATAAAAAAATAATCGCGACTTTTTATCTCACAATTGCGAGATATGAAGTCAGAATTCTGAGAAATAAAGTCGCAATTGCGAGATATAAAGTCGCAATTCTGAGAAATAAAGTCGCAATTGCGAGATATAAAGTCGTAATTCTGAGAAATAAAGTCGCAGTTGCGAGATATAAAGTCGCATTTCTGAGAAATAAAGTCGCAATTGCGATATAAAGTCGCAATTCTGAGAAATAAAGTCGCAATTGCGGGATATAAAGTCGCAATTCTGAGAAATAAAGTCGTAATTGCGTGATATAAAGTCGCAATTCTGAGAAATAAAGTCGCAATTGCGTGATATAAAGTCGCAATTATGAAAAATAAAGTCGCAATTGCGAGAAAAAAAAGACAGAATTGTGACTTTATATCATGCAATTGTGACTTTATATCACGCAATTCTGACTTTATATTAATCAATTGTGACTTTATATCACGCAATTCTGACTTTATATTAATCAATTGTGACTTTATATCTCGCAATTGTGACTTTATATCAATCAATTCTGACTATATATCTCGCAATTGTGACTTTATAACACGCAATTGCGACTTTATATTAATCAATTGTGACTTTATATCTCACAATTGTGACTTTATATCAATCAATTCTGACTTTACAACACGCAATTGTGACTTTATATCACACAATTCTGACTTTATATCAATCAATTCTGACTTTATATCAATCAATTCTGACTTTATATCTCGCAATTGTGACTTTATATCAATCAATTCTGACTATATATCTCGCAATTGTGACTTTATATCAATCAATTCTGACTTTACAACACGCAATTCTGACTATATATCACGCAATTCTGACTTTATAACACGCAATTCTGACTTTATATCACGCAATTCTGACTTTATAACACGCAATTGCGACTTTATATCAATCAATTCTGACTTTATATCACGCAATTCTGACTTTATAACACGCAATTGTGACTTTATATCAATCAATTCTGACTTTACAACACGCAATTCTGACTATATATCACCCAATTCTGACTTTATAACACGCAATTCTGACTTTATATCACGCAATTCTGACTTTATAACACGCAATTGCGACTTTATATCAATCAATTCTGACTTTATATCACGCAATTCTGACTTTATAACACGCAATTGCGACTTTATATCAATCAATTCTTACTATATATCACACAATTCTGACTTTATATCACGCAATTCTGACTTTATATCACACAATTCTGACTTTATATCACGCAATTCTGACTTTATATCACGCAATTCTGACTTTAT
The DNA here is from genome assembly GCF_029890125.1 of Rhinichthys klamathensis goyatoka. NCBI lineage: Eukaryota > Metazoa > Chordata > Actinopteri > Cypriniformes > Leuciscidae > Rhinichthys > Rhinichthys klamathensis. The sequence continues at coordinate 151,650 of NW_026606726.1, read as the reverse complement.
AACACACAATTGCGACTTTATATCAATCAATTCTGACTTTATAACACGCAATTGCGACTTTATATCAATCAATTCTTACTATATATCACACAATTCTGACTTTATACTTTATATCACGCAATTCTGACTTTATATCTCGCAATTCTGAGAAATAAAGTCAGAATTGTGAGATGTAAACTCGCAATTGTGAGAAAAAAAGTCAGAATTGTGAGATAAAAAGTGGCAATTACCTTTTTTATTTTTTATTCTGTGGCGGAAACAAGCTTCCATACCTGTCAGTTTTACATCTGTTTCAAGCCACAAATATTCAGATCACCTCTCAAAAGGAGAAAAATGTGAAAAATATGGCACTTATGATCTATATACAGCACCTGCTGCAGTATTTCAATCACTAAAAACAGCAAGATATTCTAAAGCGCTCACCAATGAAAACACTTAATCTACTAAAATAATGGTATTAAAAGATCAAACTCATAAACACCTCAGTGATGATGCATACTATACAGGCTAACAGATGAGCCCAGAATATGAACGTTATAAAGGTTTCCGGTAACACTTTATTTTACAGTGTCCTTGTTACTTGTTACATGTACTTACCATAGTAATAACAGTAAATTATGCATAATTACATGCAACTAACCCTCAACCAAACCCTAATCCTATAGTAAGTACATGTTGTTAATTATTATTACTCAGTACTTAAATGTATAATTACATTGTAACAATGACACCTTAAAATAAAGTGTAACCGGGTTTCCTATGGAAAAATGCTTAACCAAAATATAAACGCAAAGCACAGTTTTTGTGAATCTGCTTTCCTATAGGCCTAGTATGCATCATAAAAAAGGTCTATATTGAATTTGGTCTTTTAATATCACAGTCTTTACAATTTTATGAATTACATTCTGGTGAAAGATTACAAAGTAAAAAAACTTTTCTACTTTAGATTAATGTGCAATGAGAAATCGATGAAGGTTAGACCGGGAACTTTAAAGTAACCCTGTTGAAACTACAGGGACGAGAGGGAGAGCTTATCTGTCACACCAGAGGAAGCTTCACAGAATGCTTTAACATGTGCTGAGACACACACACACACACACACGAGAGATGCTCACCTAGACAAAACCACTTTTACGACATGGTCGCTGTTTAAAAATGTTTTGTCTTTTGGTAAAATTCATCACATGCATTCTTCGCAGAGATGCAATCCTAAAATGCATCGCAACAAAAGTGTCTATGGTTAGAATAGCATCCTAACATGCGACTATTACTATTTCTACAGCATATAGTGTGTAAACGGTGCATAGTATGCATTCTGTGCGTAATTCTTTATCCAGCAATGCAAAGCACTTGTGGAAGTAAACTACCGTTTAAAAGTTTAGTTGGAAAGACTTTTTTAAATGTTTTTTTTAAGTCTCTTCTGCTCACCAAGGCTGCATTAATTTGAGCAAAAAATACAGCAATATTGTGAAATATTTTTGCAATTTAAAATACCTGTTTTCTATGTGAAAATATTGTAAAATGTAATTTATTCCTGTGATCAAAGCTGAATTTTCAGCATCATTACTCCAGTCTTCAGTGTCACATGATCCTTCAGAAATCACTCTAATATGATGATTTGATGCTCAAGAAACATTTATGATTATTATTTCAGAAAGTATAGATAAAACAATTCACTCTAACTAAAAATGGACTATTTTAGCCAACATTTGCATGTTCTGTACAGTTTCAAGATGATTCGATTATCGTGTCATTAGCCAAGCAACATCATAACTACAAACTCTGTCCATTTCGGTCAGCATGCGGCCTATGTAGACGACACACAGCAAGGCAGCTCACTCGATCCTGGAGCAGAGCGTATATTACACAACCGCTTGACAAACAACAAAAGACAGCAGGTCCAACTTTGGCCTTGACGCTACATCAATCAAACTATAAACAATGATTAAAACACAACCACATGTTCGGCGCAGATATCTGCTCTATTTAGAGAGCGACGTGGACGATGAGGTCCTGGGACGGGTGCCCTGATAGAACAGAAGGTAAAACGCTTGATTTCGGGGCAGGCGGACGAAAGACGAACCTGGAGGGGCTGGATGGTCCAGTCCAAGGTTTCCCAGCACCGCCTGGAACCAATTACCTCCAGACATAAAAACTTCCAGCAGTTTGCCTGAGTTTAAAGGCTCCGGGACATGTTACACGGTGAGGCAATTACCCTCCATCAGGAGAGAGGTCTTCTTATGTTCAGAGATATGCTATCGTGTGCCCTGTTTGAAGCTTCATTTCGGGCCATTCCTGGTATTAAAGATGACGAATTGTGGAGGAAACTCCTTTTTCAGGAATATGTTAGACATAGTGATTCAATGCACTCTAAAAGCGGGTTTGTCACAATCAACAGCTAGTGTGTGTACACCAAAAAATGCTGTATTATCCACAATATAAGCCACTTTTTCAAATTTTTAATAGTATACTTTTGTAGGCATATTGTGTAGTTGAGCTTTGAGTCGATTGTTTTATTTGTGAAAACGCAATGCAACATGACAAATGTGCGACGTTATTTTTGGCCGGACTGTCATACAAAGAAATTATGAACACGTGCAAAAACGAGAGAAATAATTAATAACTGATTGTGTTGTAGTCAATGTGATCGTTTTGTTTTTCTACGCACCTTTTTTCATAGTAAAGTAAAACCTGTAGCTGGAGTTTTATGGCAAATCATTTTCTCAGATAATACCGTAACCAAGTTTAGTGTTTCGTTCTTCCCTCATATTTAAAAAATTTAAAAGTCTAAAATATGTTCCTAAAATGTTGACGGTTTAACAGAACTTGTAGGGTTATTAAAAACAAATACAAACATAATTTCCAGCCACTACTGTATATTGTGAATCAGCGATGGCTTCCGATGACTAGTTTAAACTCGAACACACACACACACACACCTCACTGGACATTAATCACCTGACCACTAACTCCTGTCTCTTTTCTCCCTGATTTTCATTCATTATTGTACAATTATGCCTTGCACCGCTATTGTTGTGTGTCCTACAAATCAGCCATTCATCTCCGGCTTTGCTCACAGTTTCAGATCCGTGGAACGGTTTCCTTGGAAACCCCACTGGATTTCTGTTAGGGCTGTTCACTGGGAGAGCCAATTTTCGATAAAGAGGGATTTTGCACCCTCCTCTCGCTGATTTTCCCAAGTCAGCGGCTTGCTTGTGTGTGTGTGTGTGTGTGTGTGTGTGTGTGTGCGCTGGCGCAGCACGGATTCACATCTCGACATGGAGAATGACAGGAGAAAACCGCACTCGCTTTAATTCTTTAACCTGCGCTCTCTCTCTCGCTCTCTCTCTCTCTCCAGCTCCTGCCACGGCGCTCTCAAAGGTGAACAAGTTGACGTAAACCTTTGTTCTTTGTTCAGAGAGGGTCCAGAAGTGAGGTCATGAGAAAGTGGTGGACATCTTAACTTCAATAAAAAGCGTCTGCGGGACGTCTTTGAACTGACGCTACAGACGATGATCTCAAAACTACCGAGAGAGGGAGAGTTTAATGAACTGACATCACTGCAACTCTCGTCAAACATAACCACATTCAGACGGAGGAAACGGGTACACTACAAAACACACTTTCAGTGCAAATATCCAAACATTCATAAATCAAGACACATTTACTTGAGAAGCATAGTGACTCAAGGTATTAATATTAAATGAGTTTATGCTTAAAACAAGAAAAATATCTGCCAATGGAGTCAGAAAAAATGATCTTGCTTTCCTTTTGAATTAAGCTTTTGACACAATTTCGACACATTTCGAGTCATTTTGCCCCTCAAGTATGTTAAATGCATCTTGATTTAACCCTTATCTTTGGGGTCAATTTGACCCCATTCAATGTTTACCGTCTGTAAATACATGATTTTTTTTTTTTTTTTTTTTTGCTTCAAATTTAATGACTTTTCCTAATTTAATGGGGACAACTCTGTAAACATAAAATTAACCTGCTGATATTTTTTCAATGTCCTGTACACATTTTGTAGCATCGGTGTTCCTTGGGGTCAATTTGACCCCAGGCTCTTTTAGCTGTATAATAAAACAGAAAACATATTAAAATTTCACACACATTTGTTTTGGTTGTTTTATTGAGGTCACTATAACATGTTATAATGTGAATTTATAATGTTCATTCAATATTATATTCAAAAAAGTGCCTCTGTTTTAGGGCTCTAACCTAACATAACCATATCTGTAGTATTGTGACCATAACCATATATGAGTATGTAACTCATGACATGTGATATAATTCTCATGAGAACTAATAATTCTTTCCCGTGCCATGGGGAGTGGAAAACATCATTTTTGCGAGATTGACCCCACACATAACTCGTGTTACTATCCTTGATAAAATAAATTTCTTTCCAAATGTTATAGATTACAGAAATCTATACTTAGAAATATTATAAAACAAATAAAACACCAAATATATTTATACTATTTATATTTGTATAATTTTAGGTCAATCGATACCCCTTTTCCACCAGCGCATTTTGAGAGCCGGTTCGGAGCCGGTGCCTGCGCGCGAACCAGTTCTTTGTGTTTCGACAGCCTAAGAACCGGTTCTCGGCCAGGAAAACTGGTTCCAAAGCGGCACCAACTCTTTGCTGGACTAGAACCGTTCTTTTACCACGTCATGCTTACCTCGGGAGCTGGGGGCGGGTTTGGATAACATATTTTCTGACATAATATAGGATCGCAAAGCCAGGAGAAACATTTGCAGAAACACGATGTAGTCCGCCATTGTAATTGTTAAGCTTGAAGTTGGCGCAAGCGTTTCTAGTTTTTTATTTTTTTATTGAAAACGTTATGTAAGCAAAGGAGAAAACAGTCACAATATAGAACAAATAAATAAAATAAAAAAAAAGACAAGACAGGAGTAACTAATCATATTTATCATATCATATACATATCAAAGGAAAAGATTAAAAGACTTACATATTTCAATTGTTTTAAAAGCCTTCTTGGTTCACGAGTTAGAGATAATCCCAAAGTAATGTACTTGCAAGCGTTTCTAGCTAAGACGTATGGCGACGTACACAGTGACGTAACGACGTCGTTCGCTGGGCGCTCTAGTCAGTGGAAAAACAAACAGGTTCTGAGAAGGTTCGCAAGTTGAACCAACTCCGAACCAACTTTGAACCAGCACCAGTTCCGAACCAGTTCGTTTTTGGTGGAAAAGGGGTATCAGTAAGATTTTATGGTAATTTGTAAATTTGTCCATAGTCGTGCAATGGGTATTCTGGATGTATAAGGGGTGGTGGGTGGATGTTAACTTAAAAGGTTACTTAAGTAGTCCACAAATACATAAATTACCTGAGACAAACTTTTGTAAAAAAATAATAATAATCATATTGTGGAGGTTTAAATTACTGGGGTCAAATTGACCCCAGTGGGTAATAAATGTTATCAGATTTGAGGGTAACAGGAGGGTTAAGAATGTTTAAATATTTGTACTGGAAAATGAGACAAAAACACTGAGGAAGAAAATCTTTTTTTTTTTTTGCAGTGTAAGAGTGGAAAAAATCCAAAAACAAGTAATAAATCAAATCACAAATGTATTTAACATATTAAGGGCCAAATTTACTTCCAGCTTGTGTCTTAACCCATTTAGTGCTTGACAAACACTAAAAAGAAATCGCTCATATATCTCAACTGTTTCTTCTACACAGAAATGAGATTAAGAGGTGCTTTTGGAGGCTTCTGGTTCTCAAAAATGTCTCAAAATGTGCTCAGATTTGCCAGGAATTTGTCTGCGATGAAAAATCAATGATCTCAAACTTTACTTATTTAATAAACATCAATCTGCATTAATTTGACAGCTCTACTCTTACTGCATGTCAACGGCAGACTCGAACGTGTGTATTTGAATTCATCCAAAGGTAGTTTAGTGGAAACGTCTGATACTAAACTGAAGAACTGCAGCTTTGAACGAGCAACCTCTGAGCGGTGAAACTGTCCTCCGGGAACCTTTAAACACACACACACTTTACTGGTCCTCATGAGAAGAGGTGACACGGAAGAAATCGATGTTCGGCTGCCCATCTCTGAGCTGAGGAGTTCACGTCGAGTGTCCGGGAGAAATGGTGTGCTCGTCGTCTGTGCACTACTGTCTCCATATACAGTGATATTAGACAGAGACGTGCTGATATACAGTAATACGATATATCGTGATAATGAACATGCATGGTATTTTTTTATCGTGGGCACTTCAAAATACCACGAATAATTCCTTATTATGAATTATTTGAATTTTTAGAACGAAAACAGCACAAATGCAGCTGTTACCCCACTAACCCCCGTAAACAAACAGAAAGTGCTACTCATTTTATCCCTTAAAACTCATCTTTGATCACCAAAATGACAAAAACCACGATGAGAAAAAATTGTCATGCCTTAAAATAGCTTGAATGTAACTCGACACCCTTGCCTCATTTAGTATACGCGGGTCTATGAATATGCAAATGAGCCCCGCCTCCACTCACTCACTCAGCTCAGAGATCCACTGGTTGACGATCACACGTTGATCTGATTGGTTACAAGGTCGTTTGTGACGTCAGAAACACCAGCGATTTCAAACCGTGTTTTTGAGACTGTCTTTGGTTCACTGCAGTTTTAAGGAGAAAATACTCAGCAATGCTGTCGACTTATGAATTTACACACGGTTTGCCTTAAAGCATATTAAAAACACCACATCTACATATAAACAACATTAAACACTTGATTTTCACCACAGGAGGACTTTAAATGTTTCAAACAGCCATTCAGATTTTTGTATTCTCTATATGTAGTTGCATCACAACACCAATACTTACATACTTCTTTTACACTTAAACATTTTTACATTTGAATCTAAAACATGCCCTAGAATAGACGTTGACTGAAAATGTTCTGATTCTTTATTGAATAAGCGAGAGCAATTAATGAGCGAGAGCAATCTGAACCTGATAAACATGCGTGAGAACCTTTTCTGCACACATAAGCGCATGCGTGTTAGTGAATGAGACTCGTCGTCTACACACACGGCCCCTTAAGACCAACTTCAAATGTGAGATTTCAGAAAAATGACTCATTGTTTCTCGTCTCTTTCATCTAGACTTGACTCATCTTTGTTTCCTGTAGGTTTTTACAGCTGGACCTTCTCCTTGGGTTTTTTCCTCTTGTCTCTCATTCACAAACACACACACATGGACGTGCTCCTCTGGTCAACAGGATTGTTGAATAAATATACTCTCTCCCCGGCGGAGCGCTGCTATCCACAACCTACTGGCAGCCTGTGTGTTTTTCTTGGGAGAGCATGAATCATCATCTACATGTTACACACACGCACACACATTCTTGTACATCTATCTTAGTGAAGACATTCATTCTCTAGCTCCCTACCCAAACCCTACCCATCACATCTACCTGCCTGACCTGACCCCTGACCTAACTATAACCCGACCTCTGACCCTTCACCTAACTATAACCTGACCCTTCACCTAACTATAACCTGACCCCTGAAACAGGCCTATAAAGAGCTCTCAGAGAGTGAGGACCGAACAAAATGTCTCCTCACTTTAGTCTTGTCCTCACTCCACTGGTCTAAAACTCAAACCGGGCCTCACAAAGATAGTTGTACAAGTACACACGCACAGACACACACAAACGCACACACATATACAAACACACGCACAGACAGACGCACACGCACGTGGACACTCACACACACATACTGTACACACACACACACACACGCACATACGCACACACAAACACGTACCGACACACGCACAGGTGCGCACGCACACACACACACACGCACACAAACACACGTACACGTACCGACACATGCACAGGTGCGCACGCACACACACACACACGCACACAAACACACGTACACGTACCGACACATGCACAGGTGCGCACGCACACACAGACACACGCACACAAACACACGTACACGTACCGACACATGCACAGGTGTGCACGCACACACACACACACACACACACACAGACACACACGCACGCACTCATGCACACACACACACTCATACTTACAGACACACACACAGGTGCGCACGCACACACACACACACACGCACACAAACACACGTACACGTACCGACACATGCACAGGTGCGCACGCACACACACACACACACACACACACACACACACAAGTGCACACAGACACACACACACACACACACACACGCACGCACTCATGCACACACACACACTCATACTTACAGACACACGCACAGGTGCGCACGCACACACACACACACACACACGCACACAAACACACGTACAGACACACACACAGGCGCGCACGCACACACACACACACACACGTACCGACACACACAGGCACACACACACACACACGTACCGACACACACAGGCACACACACACACGCACACACTCATGCACACAGACACTCATACTTACAGACACACGCACAGGTGCGCACGCACACACACACAAACACGTACAGACACACACACAGGCGCGCACGCACATGCACACACACACACACACACGTACCGACACACACACACACACAAAGTGCACACAGACACACACACACACACACACGCATGCACACACACACACACACACTCATGCACACACGTGCACACTCATGCACACACGTGCACACTCATGCACGCACACTTACCGACACACACACAGGTGCGCGCACACACACACACAAGCACACACACGCGCGCACAGACACACACACACACGCAATAACATGTTGGTAACACTTTATTTTGATGGTCCCTTTTGAACATTCTGTTAACTATAAGTAACTCTGCAACTACATGTCAACTAACTCTCATTAGAGTATTGGTGTACTGTCTGCTTAATATCTGCTAACTCTTTATTGGTTTTATTTACTATAAACATTTATATAAAATATATTAATACATTTCATTAGATGGGACCTAATGGTCAGGAACAATGATATATTTTTGGACATGTAACATGACAACATGTGAACACTATAGTACATGTTAATTATTGGCATAAATAAAAAAAGCCACAGTACGGGTAGATTTGAACATACAGACACACGGCTCAAAACATCACGCATGTCTTCATCTCTGACACCAGCTGCTTCCAATAACTGGACTCCTCATTGGTTGGATGATTAATTGGGAGGTTAATGCTATTGATTGGGAGCCTATCAGGAGCGTCTGGGGAAATCCATCGCATGAGGAAGACGGAGACACGAGGAGGAAGAATGTCCAAATTAACCCGACAAATGAAGACAAAACCAAGAGGAATGACTGGACAAACCGGCATGCTTTCCGTCTAATTAATGGCTCACTTTACCAAATTAATTAATCACACATCTATTCATCATATTGTGGGGAATTATTAACCGTTTGGGCTGGAGAAAGCTTTTCCACAAGCTCTAAATTAGAGCCGGTTCAATATGGACTTTAGCCGGATCAATAGAACATCTCCAAGCGTAATCCATACAGGGAAAGCTACACAAAGCGCATGTTTTGGGAAGAGGAGAGATGAGCTCATTAATAAGCAGTGTGTGAGAGATAGACAGATCAGAGAGCTGAAGAACAAAGACCTGCTCTAAATGATCATTTATGAAGACGTGAGCGCATGGACATCACATGACAGGCATGTTCACGGACAGATATAACACAGTCCTGCCTGTTTGGTAAGGAAGCACTACTACTATTATTATTATTATTATTATTATTAACTAACATGCATGATTCCTCTAATCATGTGTGATGTTAAGGAGAGTTTGCGGTTACTTTATAAGTGATCAGGCGCTGGATACACGTGAAAGAAATCCTAAAGTCTTACTGAGTTTCTGAGATATTATATAAAATGCTGTATGGAAAGGTGTGAATAATAATCGTTCAAAAAATGTAAACTCTCATATTTTAGCACATATAAGTATAAAATAAATAAGTAAAAATGTAGATAAATGCAATAAGCTTAAAGAATGGATTTTTAAATATATTATTCATATTATCATTATTATTATTATATAAAAGTAAAAATAAATAAAATATAATAGAAACAAAATAAATGATGTTTTAACATTATTACTATTAATATTGTATAAATATTAGGGATGCACCGAATCCAGATTTGTGGGGTTCGGCCGAATACCGAATCCACTGGTTAAGATTCTGCCGAATCCGAAACCGAATACCGAATCCTACTCTCATCCTCAGTCCATTAACACAGTAAACACATTAATGAAGTAAACAAAGTGGATTTTTCATTTTATTTTATTACTGTAAATAATAAACACTACTTTTACTTTTATAACTGTAAAAAAAAAACAAAAAAAAGAATAAGCAACATTATGCATTTTAACAGCGGCGATGTTGTGTAGCCTATTTAGAGTCCTTGCCACCATGAGACAAATCGGCATTGCAAATTGAACATGTAGCTCGACTTGAATTGCCTTCTTTCACTGAAAGTACTGCCAAACAACACTTTTTCTGCTCACGAGTTCCATTTTCACTTTCTCACAGCCTACTGCATTCGAACGGTCCACCTTCTGTAACGAGTGGAAATAAGGTGTGGCCCCTTTAAGAACTGCGCGCCGTATGTGCCGTGCGCCTCGAACACATGCCATATGTATGCGGGTTATTTCTGTTTGATGCTCATTTTTACCTTATTTTGTTAAGTAACGCTGTGGACGGTAGAACGTGTGACAGACAGTTACACAAGTTCGATTGTGGAATAAAGTGCGAGTTGTGAGATGCCAATCGCCTCCGTGAGTCTGTCTGGCCTCTGCAATAACTTTAGCTGTGAGCTATCCCTATTTTTCTTCCTGACACAACGCGTTACACTACCGGCTTGTTCGACTTGAACCGGCGCTGCACAGACAGATGAGTTTATGACATCAAAGTACCGCGAGAGCAATTCAAAAGCATAAGGAGCCGTCTGCTCTCTATTCGTTCACGCGGTACTTTGATGTCATTCACTGATCGGTGACTTCGACGTAGCCGCGTAGTGCAAGCCTAGGGTTCGGTTCGGTGGAAAAAAATTCTGAGGTTCGGCAGAAACCGAACCCCGTTAAAAATCCCAATATTCGGCCGAATCCGAATCCGAATCCTGGATTCGGTGCATCCCTAATAAATATAAAGAATATACATATATACAATTCAATTTGCAACTTGGATGGGAAAATAGCCAATGACTTCATAGCAAAAATGTATACATTGACATATTTTAGCAAACATAGAAATATAAAATAAATATAAATAAATCATAATGAATATAAATAGATACAAATAATACTCCATATTTAAATAATTTATTATTTATATTATTACTTTTTAATAAAAACAAATATAAAATTATTATTATTATATATATTATATAACAATATATATATATATACATAAAAATAGAACACCACATAGCAATTCTATGTACATAAAATTGCACACATTGACATTTTAGCACATATTTAAATACAATTTACATTTATTAAAATTGTATTTAAATATGTTTATTGTATGTTTATAATACAATAAACATAAATACAATTTTAATAAATATAAATGTATCAATATAATACTGCATATTGAAATATACCATTGCAATTACTTTATTATAATATATATTATAATAAAACAAAACAAAAAAAAACATAATAAATATAAAATGATGTATGTAACTTAGCCAATTAAGGCCCAAGCCATAAACCACTCATAGAAACTGTGTGTGTGTGTGTAGATCACAGATATATATATATAAAGACTTCAGATGCAAAAACCTCTTAAAAAAAAAAAAAAAAAAAAAAAAAAAAAAAAATCCATCTGACATGTTTCTTCAGAATTAGCATCTTTATGTTTTTAATTTGACTCATTTCAGTAACTGACAAATGTCTGATGTACAGTACTTAGAGTTTGGCACCTGAAGTCTCGATATAGTCTATAAATATATATGGACCTGATGGAACAGAAATCAGTAATATGTGCCCTGCTATATTATAATAAAGACATCATGTTTTCTTATGATGCTGAAAGTAGCTAATGCTGGGTTTGCAAGAGGTGTTTGAGAGAACCTTCAACAGAAATGGATGTTGTCATGCTGGGAACAGAGTCGAATCATTCGCTGACGTCGCTCGACTCCTGAGGGAGCACAACTCTCAGATCTGAATTTACCTCCAGCAAATCATCCTGACAATGATGTAAATAAAACATCTCGAGCGCTATCAGAGAGAGAGACAGTGAGAGAGAGAGATGACAAACAAGAAAGCCAAGGTGAAGGAGGAATGTGACTGGGAGAGAGGGATGCGATAACGGATAAAAAGGAATGAAAAGCCAGAATCGGCGGAGATGAGAGAGCCCTGGAGGCGGCAGGTTTAAGATGAAGAGATGAATTATTTAAACGGCTTTATTAGCATGTTCTTTAGTCATTTCTCTCCCATGCTGCGTGCATTTCCCAAGGGAAAACGCTCACCGGAAAACATCCGCAATCTACTGCCACTCATTGGAGAGATTTCCGACAGGCCTCTTCGCCCACCCGACGCCCGAAAGCAACTAAACCTGATGATTCAAACGTCAACAGAGGAGAGCGTCTTTGTTGCGTGGTTGTCAATAACTCGCCTCAAAGCCCTGGCGTATTCTTCACGCTCCTGATGTTCACAAACCCAGCGCCTGCTAATTACACTGCAGCATTAACGAGGAACCTTGTGGAGATTAACTCGTGAAAGGAATGGTGAAAAGGCCCGTAACGGTGTGATCCGCACCTCTGGGGCTGCTTTTGTTGAGAACGTCTTCATTTCGAGTTTGAGTTTTGAGGTCGCTGGTTTCTCTGGTGGGTTTCTCACGCTCGGCTGTCCCTCACACGTGTTCCTGTGACGGGCGGGCTTCAGTCAGGCCTGACAGCGGGTCGATAGGCATACAACGCCCCGGGCTGTGTGAGGCGCTCACACACACACACACACACCGGACGCACAGATTCCCAGCACAGACCTGCTGCTGCTGAATACTAAACACACACATTACAGCATCTTCTTCTTCAACTGCAGATGCTGAGCGAAGCAAAAGAGAGAGGGAATACAGCCAAGAAATATCTCTCACATCAAATTCACAAGGGGGAAAATTAAAGAAAATATTCTATTTTAAGATATAAATACTTTACATTGACATTGTTTATGTATACACTCACCTAAAGGATTGTTAGGAACACCATACTAATACTGTGTTTGACCCCCTTTCGCCTTCAGAACTGCCTTAATTCTACGTGGCATTGATTCAACAAGGTGCTGAAAGCATTCTTTAGAAATGTTGGCCCATATTGATAGGATAGCATCTTGCAGTTGATGGAGATTTGTGGGATGCACATCCAGGGCACGAAGCTCCCGTTCCACCACATCCCAAAGATGCTCTATTGGGTTGAGATCTGGTGACTGTGGGGGCCATTTTAGTACAGTGAACTCAATGTCATGTTCAAGAAACCAATTTGAAATGATTCGAGCTTTGTGACATGGTGCATTATCCTGCTGGAAGTAGCCATCAGAGGATGGGTACATGGTGGCCATAAAGGGATGGACATGGTCAGAAACAATGCTCAGGTAGGCCGTGGCATTTAAACGATGCCCAATTGGCACTAAGGGGCCTAAAGTGTGCCAAGAAAACATCCCCCACACCATTACACCACCACCACCAGCCTGCACAGTGGTAACAAGGCATGATGGATCAATGTTCTCATTCTGTTTACGCCAAATTCTGACTCTACCATCTGAATGTCTCAACAGAAATCGAGACTCATCAGACCAGGCAACATTTTTCCAGTCTTCAACTGTCCAATTTTGGTGAGCTCTTGCAAATTGTAGCCTCTTTTTCCTATTTGTAGTGGAGATGAGTGGTACCCGGTGGGGTCTTCTGCTGTTGTAGCCCATCCGCCTCAAGGTTGTGCATGTTGTGGCTTCACAAATGCTTTGCTGCATACCTCGGTTGTAACGAGTGGTTATTTCAGCCAAAGTTGCTCTTCTATCAGATTGAATCAGTCGGCCCATTCTCCTCTGACCTCTAGCATCAACAAGGCATTTTCGCCCACAGGACTGCCGCATACTGGATGTTTTTCCCTTTTCACACCATTCTTTGTAAACCCTAGAAATGGTTGTGCGTGAAAATCCCAGTAACTGAGCAGATTGTGAAATACTCAGACCGGCCCGTCTGGCACCAACAACCATGCCACGCTCAAAATTGCTTAAATCCCCTTTCTTTCCCATTCTGACATTCAGTTTGGAGTTCAGGAGATTCTCTTGACCAGGACCACACCCCTAAATGCATTGAAGCAACTGCCATGTGATTGGTTGATTAGATAATTGCATTAATGAGAAATTGAACAGGTGTTCCTAATAATCCTTTAGGTGAGAGTATATATATACACATACACATACATACAGTACAGTATATACTATAGTAAAATGTAACATTTTATTAAAAAAATTTATACACTGCTACTAATTACTACCACTAGTACTATTATTATTATTCATATAGTGTAGAAATAACCATGTTTTTCTTTTAATTCTGAAATATGATCACAACTTGAAATATGCTTCACAACTTTTATCAAACCGAGGGAATAAAACAAATTTTAAAGAATAACACTCATTTTAATGGCTAAACCATCTGGTTTATTTAGAGAATTCCTCGCAGAAGAGAAGATACTCCAGAGCCAGAGATCATTAAAATGCTTGTAAAGATATCAAAGGAGATGTCAGGTCAGACTGAGGCGTGTGAAACGAATCACAATTCTGGCATCTCGTATAACAAGCTACAACCATATTAAGAGCCAAATTAGCAAAAACCTTCAGAATACAGGGATATTGCATCTGCTTCAAAGGTTGCGACTTCTAACTATATATAGCTAAAATAATAAATAACACTGTAAAAGAAAAAAGACTTTACTGAGACGGCAGGTAGATTAGGACATTAGCATATGAGCTGTCAACCTTGAGGTACAGTTGCAGGAAAACAGGTCACATCTAATTAGCTGCTAGCCATGTGTTTCATTAGCAAGTCATTAACCCCTCACCAGGTACAGTACACGATGTGCTAGCCACACACACACTCTCAAAAATACACACACAAACTCTGTTACAAAACCAAGTGAACATGAAGTTCGACATTAGTATGTTGCTAAGCTACTCCACTAGCTTTCACTGGAAGCTTAGCATTGCTAGCCGTTAATTGTTACTCATTTGTTAGTCTGCTAAATGACTAAACAACAATTTGACAATGTGATAATCATAAATGTACGTTGCACATACAAATACAGTGCAAATACAGAGCCTTGGTTCCAGAAGGATGTTTCGCATTCATCCCATTTTCCCATAGGAATGTCTTTGTTAAAGCCGTGAATCAAACCTAAAATATAACATTAGAAACTTTGATTAAAAACAAAATAATTATTTGAAAGACAAAAACTGCACTCTATACAACATAAATAGTTAATTTTAAGTTTGACAGAACTATTTCAGTGATCATTTTCAGCACTGAATGAAGTAGAGTCAACATTCTTCTCATTATGATGCTTTTAAAGTCCCCCTGTGGTGAAAATCCAGCTTTTAATGTTGGTTATATGTCTATGTGGTGTTTTTAATATGCTTTAAGACAAACCATGTGTAAATTCATAAGTCGACAGCATTGCTGAGTATTTTCTCCTTAAAACTGCAGTGAACCAAAGACAGTCTCAAAAACACGGTTTGAAATCGCTGGTGTTTCTGACGTCACAAACGACCTTGTAACCAATCAGATCAACGAGTGATCGTCAACCAGTGGATCTCTGAGTGAGTGAGTGAGTGGAGGCGGGGCTCATTCGCATATTCATAGAACCACGTATACTAAATGAGGCGAGGGTGTCGAGTTACATTCAAGCTATTTTAAGGCATGAAGACATTTTTTTCAAGGAAACAAATCAAAGATGAAAGATGAGTCTTAAGTGATAAAATTGTTAACTACAGGGGGATTTTAAATGTGAAGTTGGCAGGTTTTGTGTTAGCCATTCAAGCATTCCTATAAATACACATACATTTAGGGCTTTTGACTTGATATTTCTTTAAAAA
This sequence comes from Rhinichthys klamathensis goyatoka, assembly GCF_029890125.1. NCBI lineage: Eukaryota > Metazoa > Chordata > Actinopteri > Cypriniformes > Leuciscidae > Rhinichthys > Rhinichthys klamathensis. The sequence continues at coordinate 135,537 of NW_026606726.1, read as the reverse complement.
ATGGTCTCAAATCAGGTCATTCCCTCTCATGCACTGCCGGGAGCCGATAAAAATCACTTTTTGTGAGATTCTCACTCATAAGTTATAGATTGAAAACACTTACATCTGTTTCAACACAGATCTGCACCTTTGGGGAATCTGTGCCCTTTCGAACGCATTTGTACTTCGCAATTACCATCAGCGTGTGTAGTCTGTGTGTAATTAGATCGATGGGTTTGATTTGATTTTTCCGTAAAAGGGAGCGAATCAACAGGAGTTTTTTTTCCCCAGCGCTCTGATATATTTTCGTCTGCGGTGCTGCATTGCTTTGTCATGAAGACAGTGATGAATGTTGAATGCAAATCCTTTTTTGTTTCCGGGAGGGTAGTTTTCGAGTGTGCAAAAGGGAATCAAAGCGAGGGAAACGCTGTGAAGTTTTCAAGGCTGTTGTCTTGGCCTGATGTAGAGGTCGACTGACTCGACGATGATCGCGCATGATGGCCTCGGAGAAAGACGCGACATGACAGTGCAGAAAAAACCCTGCTGGGCAAAAACACTATTATTGGAAGCAGACACATAAAGACAAAGATCCTCTAAAAGCTTCACCCCAGAGCCGCATCGCTGTCAAGAGCAAATCACAGCGCAAGGCTTGACCCAGCGGTAAAATGTCAGCATGCCCACGTAAATATTTACAGGGTAATGGGACATTGAGCAATCAACGAGACAACAGAAACCCCTCTGAGATCATAATTGCAGTCTCTTCTGAGGACGATGGGTCATTCAAAAGACTGCAGGGCGTGTGGTAAGCGCGCTATTCAGACCTGAACGAGGATTATTCCGCCTGTCGCCACACCTGACCACCTCTAAAGGCTGACGTCCAGCTCAGTGCTTAGTTTATACAATGTGTCCTCGAGTTGCTTCAGAGCCTGTCTGAAACCGTGAACCATGAATTCACCAACCGAGTTCATGCTTACTTGTTCCAAAATCACATTATTTTCCTCATATTCTCCATTGTTGCAGCTCGTCTCTTCCCAGTCTGTCAGTAACGCTCTGTTTAGTTCCTGTCTCTATGAAGCCCCTCCTTCTGAAAAGCACACTGTGCTCTGATTGGTCGGCTGGAGAAGTGTGTTGTGATTGGTCGAGCGCTTAGAGTGTGTTTGGGAAATGTCCCGCCCCTTACCATAACCGCCAGTTTCAACACACTACTAACTAACTCAACCAGGCCCCGCCCCTTTATTCTGCGTATGAATTATTATAATGAGGAATATTGTGACGTGTTCGCTCCCGGGAGAAACTCAAGACTACAATGGAGGCGTTTCAGGGAGTTTAGAAACACTGACACTGATATAGAGAATATATTGAATGTATGCAACAATACACACTTCAAACAGTAGTATGCTACAACATTGTCACATGACCTCACTAAATTGCATGTTTATTTTAGTGGTATCTGGGATGCTTTCCATTGTATGCCAAGTACACATCGTTGAAATGAATAGATTTTAACAATAAATTATTATTAGAGATTATTATATTGTACAAATCTCTATATACTCTTATTTATATTTAATATTTATATTTTAATTTAGTAAAAATGCTTCAGATTTTTTGCAGAACGATCAAATAAGTCAGCGAGGAGATGTTAAGGATCATGGTTGTTATTCATCATCACACTAGAATTGAAAGGTCAAGTAGAGTGCATTGCATTGTGGGACACTTTTTGGGGTCGGTAGGATTTTTTAATGTTTTTGAAAGAAGTTTATTTTACTCTGCATTTATTTAATCAAAAATCAAGGAAAAATACTGTAATAATTGTGAAATATTATTACAATTAAAAATAACAGTTTTATATTTGATTATTTCTTAATTTATTTCTGCGATCAAAGCTGAATTTCATCATTACCAAATCAGCGTCATTACTCCAGTCTTCAGTGTCACATGATCCTTCAGAAATCACTCTAATATGATGATTTGTTGCTCAAGAAACATTTATGATTATTATTATCAATGTTAAAAACAGTCGTGCTGCTATTGTTTTCAGGATTCTTTGAATAGATAGTGTATTTTGCATTGTTCATTCCAAGGAAATATAAGTATACTGCATATAACTTTCTGTCAAAAACAGTATATGTATATGACATACAGCAAATCCTCACCTACAGATCCATCTCATTTACCCACAAGCCCTGAGAAAACAATATCAAATCTCTGATATCAGCTCAACCTCAGTCGAACAGGCCGAGGAAACACACCTAATCACATTTCCTTAAAATGCCGGAGAGGAACAAATTGCTTAAGCGGAGTGTAATGAATTGAACAGCAGATGCCAGGCCTCAGTAATGTGCTCAGACAGGCAGCCGTAAAACACAAAATCTTGTTGACAATTTTTTTGCACCAAGCAATTCCTCCTGGCAAGCCGGCCTGAGCGAGGCCTCCCGCAATTCCCACATGTAAACAGATGAAAACGAGACGCGAGAACGAAAGACAACACCGCAGCCAGCTGGGCTGACAAGTGTTTGATTTCCCAAAAGAGTCCCGGGACGGCGAGGGTACTTCTCCGTTCACCAACGGCACCGGGGACGGGACTGAGGGAAGACTAATCCCGTTTACTCATCTTTCCACGGATGTCTGATTTCAAAGACACGCGTCAGCCCTGGAGTAATCCGTTTCCCATTATATTCTCTTCTCTCATTTCGCCAATTTGGGTGGCAGAAAAAGACACCAAGACGGAGACGTGACGCTTCTCCTACATCGTTCAGTTATCATCCCATAATGCAGTTCACCTGGCCGTAATACTACCATAAACAGACCTACATACCAGTGTTATTATCGTTCGCTAAACCTAAAACTATTCAAAAATTGTGGATACGTTATTAAAAGGTGACGTAGTTACTCAAAAAAACTTAGTAATATTAATCAACTACATGTACTTACTATAGAGTTATGGTTATTGAAATAAATAAATAAAATAAACATATTAGAACTTAAAAGCTAAAATAAAAAAGTTTGCATATTAAAATGACAAAAACTGAAATAAAAATAAATTAAAGCTATATAGAAATAATATTACAAAATATATAAAAATAATAATAGCAGATATCAAAATTACTAAAACTTAAAATGAAAATATAAAAATAAAAGCGAATTCAAAATATCCATAAATACTATGAGAGTATAAATAATACTAAAATAACATACTAGTGCATATAAACTTTCATATAAACTTCATATGTAAACTTTATATGATTCCACAATGCAATGCAATCTTTCTTATTTGACCAAACTGTAAAATTTAAGATATTTTTTACACTAAATTTGGTTAAAATGCTACAAAAAACTGGAATTAAAATGCATTAGTGCATTACTAGTCAGACTGCAGTAGAGCTTGCATGACTACACATTTTTACTAGTTGACTAGTCATCCAGAGAAGCATTTGTCTAGTCAACTGTGTCAGTGTTTACCTTGTAAATGACTTGCTATACGCACTATACAGTATATGTAACATCGGCGGGTTTTGCAAATGGGAAAACTGACAAATAAAAAGTATCCACCTTATTTTGTAACACGTAAGTAAGCTGTTTTCTGTAAATGTGTGAGACTCTTCAGATTCATCAGCTGCTATAGCGAAATAACTAGAAAGTGCAGTGAACAGTGAAACTATTTGTGCTACAAGCCAGTGTGTGTTTATGATTACGAAAGTACATTTAAATAATATGATAAGAAATACCAGTTTGCAATATCAAGCATCATAACAAGATGTTTTAAAGAGCTAGAAACAACTGGAAGCGGATGAGACCGGACGCCAGTCACGAATCCACGCCGCTCTTACGTTAAAAATAAGGTGGATAATATAGTATGCAGTAAGCTAGTATACACATCTACGAGTTGTGTAAAGACTGTTATGTTTTGTGCTCATTCAGATTCACTATGTAGTGCTTTGACTATGTGGAATGAGGAACTGGATCTTGAAGGTCAGTTCTGAAAAGAAAGAGCGAGAGAGAAAGAGAGAGAGTGTGTATGTGTGTGTGTAATCCACACACAGAGATATACAGCCACCAAAGAAAAGGGAAAGTGTAAAAGAAAGCGGAGTCAGCGGCTGCGAGGAGTGTGTTCTCTGGCAGTGTTTCAGCAGGGCTTGCGTAAGAACGTTCCCTCAGCCTGAAAAAATGCAAATCCTCCTCTGGGATGCGGCACCATTTTTACAGCTCCTAAAGAATGAATATTGCAGCCGTGACCTTCTCCACAGTAAGCTGTGCCGCTAGCCGACGCACACAAGCACCTGAATATCTGCAGTACGGACGTTTGAGAGCGCCCAACGCATTCAGATGCAGCAGCGAAGGTCCTAAATGATCCTCACTTTCAACATCACGGTGTTTATACAGCGATAACCGCAGCTGTGCTTACTGTACGAGTCTCCTGGCTGTAAACAAGAAACACACACGCTAATGTTTAATCTGCTGCGTGTCAGATATTAATGACAAAGTAAATACCAGTCAGTGGTTCTCAACTGGGTTTGCTTTATATTTGATATCAGACATTAAGGACTCGACACAATAACACTGTTTATTGTTAACTAAAAGTAAAAATAATATTAGATGAAGAACTTAAATGGAAATTAGAAGCACTGCCTTGGCAACTAACTAAAATAAAATGGGTTTAAGTTGAAATACTAAAATATAATATTATGTGTATATATATATATAACAGAGCTAGAGAGAGACAAAGATCACGCTCACAAGAAGACAAATCAGCCGTTTGAACAGATTTACAACCTGATCGACTGACTGAAAACAGAGACATTTGTCAAAGACATCTCGACTTAAAAGAACAGTTTAATTGAAGTCTGCATTCCTTCAGTATTTCACTGGCAATCCTCACGTCATATTTCACCTTTAAATCAAAAGAAAATAAGGTATATATTAGAGGTGGGCATAGATTAATTTTTTTAATCTAGATTAATATTGAAATTAATCTAGATTAATCTAGATTAAAATGGCTCATTTGAATTCTCCCGAAGCCATTCAGAATATGTGTGCTACCCAAATAATGACTAAAAGTAAGTCTTTGAGAATAGTTTGCCTCGCGTAGGGATGTGCATTTCTGCCAAAAATGCCATTCGACAATCGAGGAGCAAAAGTCGAATATCGTAAAAAAACAAACAAACAAAAACAAAAACCGCAATGACAGAAAGGGAGGCCAATTTCATCTTTAGCGATTTGTCATCAAACAAACTGTTTATTAATTGAACAAGTAACATGTTTTCGTCCTTTTTTTTTTTTAACATAGTAGGCTAATTGGAAGAAGAAAAAAACAATACGCACGACAGTCCATTTTTGCATTGCCAATGCTCGTTAGATCAAAAAATAATGTCATAAGAATTTTATGTGAACCTGCCTTGTTACTGCAATAGCCTCATTTTTAAACAAATTAGTTTCAATCAATGTAAACTATTCGTGTGATTATGCCACTGCGCCAGGGCCGGATTAACCATTAGGGCAACTGGGCACTTGCCAAGGGGCCCACGACATCTAAGGGGCCCTGGGCACCAGGGGCGGAGTGGCAATCGGGAGAGTCGGGAGTTTCCCCGGTGGGCCGGTAGTGTTTCGAGGCCGCGAGGGCCGGTCCGATAAAATGTATTCATTGCAAGTTCGCCATGCGCACTTGTGGCCAAAGCGAGGGGAAGAAAAAAAATATTTTAGATAACGGAGCGTATATTTGCACTAAGTGCCTGTCTTTTTAGCAAAAAGACGCACGCCACTGAATAGCTGCAGTGGCGTAGGTCGTAGTGCGTGAAGTGTTTGAAAGCAGCTTTTGATGCGCTCGACCCGAGTTCGAATCCGCCTTTTGCCGAACTCTCTCTTCTCCCTTTTCCCAACACATATGAGATGTAAAATGTAGGGGGGGCCTACAAGACATTGTGCCCAGGGGCCTCTGAACTCTTAATCCGGCCCTGCACTGCGCAATACACGCGCAATACACACACAATGTATTACCTGAATGAAATGAAATCGAATGTATCGTCCTGTGGAATCATTCATTCACAGACAGCTTACGAAGATGTTCAACTAATAAAGATCTTCATCGCTGGCAAAAATATGATGCATTTGCAGATTTGCATTCACTAGACTAGACTGTAGATCGGCCACTTCATCCAACGCTCTTGATGCTCTAAAATCTTCCTGTTTCGACTCCGAGTGTGAATTGAAAGCGCTTCAGACGATTCAGTGCGCGAGGAACTGAACAGATCAACTGATTCGCGAACCGATTTAGACAGATCATCTGACAACTTGTTTGATGAAGTCTTTGAACAGAATCGACTCAAAAGAGTGATTTATTTGTAAATGAGCATCGCTCATGCCCATACAAGGACACAGCGCGCTTGGAATAAACTCATTTAACAACGTATTGCATTAAAATAAAGTAACGAGAGGACGTCGCCCAACGTAACAAAGTAAAAGTACACCTTGTGTCCCTGACAGGAAAATACCCTACTGCGCGATCTGTGACAGTAGGCGCGGCGTCTACTACACATTAGAATTGCGCGAAAATATAACGATATTCGAAAAAGCTATTTATGATCCCAACCCAACTTTGATTAACGGCGATATTTTTTTTATCGCCCGATAAGAGTCTCACGTTAACGCAGCACGTTAACGCCGATAACGGCCCAGCACTAGTATATATATATATATATTATAGTGGCCAAAAATGATGTCCAGAGGGGATATTGGTTTTTAATGCCCCTAAATGTTTGAGTAAACCATCAAAATATGAGGAAAATATATATTTATATTTTAAATATGAGGGAAGAACAAAACACTAAACTTAGTTAAGGTATTTATCTGGCAAAATGATTTGGGCTACAAAACTACGGCTACAGGTTTTGTTTTACAATGCAAAACAGAAAAATGCTATTATTAATATTACATTGGTTCTCTCTTGTTTTTGCATCTGTTCATAATTACTTTGTATGACAGCCTGGCCCAAAAATGATGTCGGCACAATTTGTCATGTTTCATTGCGTTATCATCACAAATAAGACAGTTGAGTAGCACATTTTTAATAAAGGGTAAAGATGTCAATTTTCCCAGTCCTTTCCTGACACTTTTGGTCACTAGTATCAAAAAGGCTTTATTGTCCATGATATATTTATCCTCTTTAAGGATGAAACATGATCCAGGCGTGAGATTCCCCTTCCTAACAATGTTTGACTTATTTAGACTCATCTCAGCAGTGACACACACACACTCAGACTCAAACCCACCGCGACATCAGCTCTATTGATCTCTGACATTGACGTGCGAGCGAGCGAGAGAGTGCAGCGCAGACCTCTGGGGAGAAGCTCTCATATAATCCATCACCTCCCTCTTCCCTGCTTTCCTCCTGAGGAACAATCACACATCACAGGGTGTAAAAAAGCTACAAATTTTGACTGACTGATAAGTCACTCTGTTCCTGCTGTAGCTTTCATCAATCCCAAGGTGACTCCAGGCCTCCAGGGGGCGTAGTAGAGTCGAACGCAGAACAAGACTACAGTCTCTCGGAGCAAGCTAGATGATATCATAGATATCCATAATAAAGGCTAGATGTCTCGTCCGCGCTGCTGGCCAATGGAGGTCGACGTCCGCACTGGCGGCCATCTTGTCACAGGCAGCTCGCTCACTCGTAACATTGTGTTTTAATGGTGCATGTACTTTTTAAATAACCATAACTTGCTCAATTTTGGTTTGTTATAAACGTCAGAGATGTAGTTATGACACTTATGAATAATAAGTGTATAAATAAATAATCATCCAGAATTATAGCCACGTTAATAACGTTTGTAAGAAACCAAACCGTTTGTAAATCCGTCAAGATTTCAACGAGATAAGAGTATTTGTGTTCGTGCTGATCACTCATCTTACATCAGGCACCACAGAGCCCGCCAGAAAGCTTGCCTGTGACAAGATGGCCGCCAGTGATGACGATAGAGACTCCGCCGTAAGACATCTAGCCTTTATTATGGATGATATAAGCGGCATAATGAAAGTATGATTACAGCGTTTGCGCAGTTGTTTACCAGATACAGGTTCTGCTCTGACAAGAAGCTAATAGACTAACCTTGGGTGGTTTTTCATTCCTGAATAAATCAGTGTTCATGAACAAATCTATTGAGTAAACGATTCAACGACTCCCTCATAAAGACACTCAATTGAACGAATCAGCATTTTTGAATGAATGAATGAATTGAATAAATGACTCCATATACGCCCCTTATACCCTCGTTCAATATTCCCTACATTACTTCAATAATATAGTCCACTTGAAGGAGTGAATGAAAACGAGTCGCTTGCTGAATCATTTGAAACTTAGCAAACTGGCCACTCCAGTAGTAATGAAAACATTGATCTGGAACTATGTTAGGTAAACTATGTATAAACGTCAACTAACTTTAGCTGGACAATAACTTTATTCTAGAGCTGCTGTAAAGCCAAAACACTCTGTTACTTTCATTTCCTATTATCACTGTAAAGCCGCTTTGAAACAGTCTATATTGTTAAAAGCGCTATATAAATGAAGGTGACTTGACTTGATTATAAACCTTAATTAAACAATTTAATATTCAATTAAAAAGGAATGTATACCTGTATGATATTACGCTGTACCCACATTGGACCAGCGGTTTGGAAAATGGATGAGACGCGGGACTTTATTTGGCACGACCCTCACAGTGCATTATGGGTATTCTCTAGCCACTAAGCATACATCAGTTGCACACTCGTTATTGCGGCGGTGCATTATGGGATTGAAGGAGTGCACTGGATAATGTCCACTATGGTTTCAGACACCACTACCAATGGCTCTCACCTCAAATCGTGCCCTATTTAAGGGATTTAGGAGCTTTGATTCACTCATTCGGTGCTTCTCAAACCCAGTGAGGCTGTGTCCTACTTCCAGTCCTTCAGAGGCTTGTAGGCTTGTATATATTAAATGCTACCTTTAAAAAAAAAAAAAAATGTTTGGATTGATTTATCTATATTGAATATACCGTTACATTGATATGAATTTACTTATACTGAGAACCAAGTGTTTGTTTCTGTAAGTGAGATGAAACTGATTAAATCCAGCATCTTCTCTGTGGAGTCTCTGCATAGACCCGGACTGAGAACTGTGTTTATCTGTGATGAAAGGCGATGGAGGACAGACAGGTCTCCATCAGTTCAGGAGCAGCTCGACCTCTTCTGCCATGGACACCTTTACACACACACACACACACACACACACACACACACACACACACACACACACACACACACACACACACACACACACACACACACACACGCGACTACACGGGCGTCTGTCTCTCTCTTTCTCTCTCTCCCTCTCGACCTCTCCTGCCATGGACACCTACAGAGTGTGTGCTACAGGAGTACCTTTACACAGCACACACACACACACACACACACACACACACACAACTACACGAGCGTCTGTCTCTCTCTCTCTCTCTCTCTCTCTCGACCTCTCCCTCTCTCTCTCTCGACCTCTCCTGCCATGGACACCTACAGAGTGTGTGCTACAGGAGTATCTTTACACAGCACACACACACACACACACACACACACACACACAACTACACGAGCGTCTGTCTCTCTCTCTCCCTCTCTCTCTCTCGACCTCTCCTGCCATGGACACCTACAGAGTGTGTGCTACAGGAGTATCTTTACACAGCACACACACACACACACACACACACACACACACACACACACACACGACTACATGAGCGTCTGTCTCTCTCTCTCTCTCTCATCCTCTTTTGCCATGGACACCTACCGAGTGTGTGCTACAGGAGTATCTTTACACAGCACACATACACACACACGCACACACACACACACTCACACACACACACACACACACGACTACACGAGCGTCTCTCTCTCTCTCTCTCTCTCTCTCTCTCTCTCTCTCTCGACCTCTTCTGCCATGGACACCTACAGAGTGTGTGCTACAGGAGTATCTTTACACAGCACACACACACACACACACACACACACACACACGACTACACGAGCGTCTCTCTCTCTCTCTCTCTCTCCCTCTCTCTCTCTCGACCTCTCCTGCCATGGACACCTACAGAGTGTGTGCTACAGGAGTATCTTTACACAGCACACACACACACACACACACACACACACACACACACACACACACGACTACATGAGCGTCTGTCTCTCTCTCTCTCTCATCCTCTTTTGCCATGGACACCTACCGAGTGTGTGCTACAGGAGTATCTTTACACAGCACACATACACACACACGCACACACACACTCTCTCACACACACACACACACACACACACACACACGACTACACGAGCGTCTCTCTCTCTCTCTCTCTCTCTCTCTCTCTCTCTCTCTCTCTCTCTCTCTCTCTCTCTCTCTCTCTCTCTCGACCTCTTCTGCCATGGACACCTACAGAGTGTGTGCTACAGGAGTATCTTTACACAGCACACACACACACACACACACACACACACACACGACTACACGAGCGTCTCTCTCTCTCTCTCTCTCTCTCTCTCTCTCTCTCTCTCTCTCTCTCTCTCTCTCTCTCTCTCTCTTCTGCCATGGACACCTACAGAGTGTGTGCTACAGGAGTATCTTTACACAGCACACACACACACACACACACGACTACACAAGCGTCACTCTCTCTATCTCTCTCTCTCTCTCTCTCTCTCTCTGCCTTCATTAAAATGGAGTTCCTAAAGCTCCCATTCATCTTTCTGACAGGCGTGCCATCGATCGACCTCGGTGCAGGATGCAATTCCAGGCCTTTAAATGACTGTGCGCTTGGTCACTCCAGTCGGACGGCTCTCCGCTAGCCGTAGCCCAGCGCTGGCGTGCAGAAGAGGGTCAGTTACTCAAACGACCACGGCTCATTACAGCGCGACCACACCACGGGTCACAGCTCTGATCTGACGTGCGTGTGTGAGCGCATCAATGACGCTGACCATACACTGACACAAATGCATTCTGGATTCAGAATCGATTGGATCATTTTACAGGACACATTTTAGGTTTACAGAGTGTAATAAAGTCTGCTAGTGCACACTGGACATGATTAATGTTGTTGTAGCACTTTAAAATAAGGTTCATTAGTTAATATGAACTGAGAAGGAACAATACTTCTACAGGATTAATTAATCTTAGTTAAAATTAATTTAACATCATTTAAACATCATCTCATTAAAATAATACATTATTGAAATCTAACGTTGTATTTGTTAGCATTAGTTAATGCACTGTGAACTAACATGAAAAAACAAACGAACAGCTGTATTTTTATTAACTAACATTAACAAAGATTAACTAATATAGTAACAAATGTATTGCTTATTGTTAGTTCATACACTAACTAATGTTAACTAATGAACCTTATTATAAAGTGTTACCATTGTTATGTAGCCCGGCAGAACACTATTTCAAAATTCACCTTTATTATCAATGTATTTTTTTGTAATTTTGCCAATGGCGATATCGTTGTTATACATTTTTATTTTAGTTATTTTAGTACATCGAGCCATCCATTAATATCGATTAATAATGTAAAGTGGATAAAATACATTACATCAATATCCCAACACATTATTAATACAAATATATAATAAAATATAAGAGATGCAGGAGCAAAAAAAGTCAATATCAGCAAAGCTATTCATCTCTGACAATAGTGCGTTTGTTCTTCTGGTGAGGCCATTATTTTAACAGCCACATGTACAGGACACATGCACACGCTTTATATACAGCATGTGTATGCAGAAAAGAGAGTTGTATGCACATAAACGCACATATAGACCAATAAAAGCTCAGTTACACACACACACACACTTAAGGGCCTGTGAGAGCATCACTGATCTCTGCCTCGCCTGAGGTGGGTTTTCCTCCATAACCAGAGGAATCCTGCCTGAGGCAAATATACAGCATCACAGCTACTAATGACCTTTAAAACACACACACATACACACACACACACTCGTATGCCTCTCTCGCTGAGTAAACAGACTTTACGAAGTCTATATTGTGCAATAAAATCTAAATGGCAGGTGCTTCAGGCAAAGGTTGTGACAGGAAGAGGAAATAGGATGGAGCAATTTCCCGATCCGTCTTCATCTTCCTGGAATCTCTTTAATCTCTCAATAACACTCAAAAGTCATTATGGCACGCAATATTTGATCCGGATCACAATTCAGCAGCAACAGACCTAATCAAACCTCAATATCCTTTACACACACATATGGGCTTTGAACCTGTCGATGGCTCCTGAATTTGGCCACATATAATTACACATAATCTTATTACTTTCAATAATAACAGAAATAATGATAAAGCTCAGATTTTTGTGATTTAAAGTTGACCTATTATGCCCTTTTTCAAAGTCGTGATATTGTTTTCAGGTTTTCATGCCTGAATGTTGATTATTTGCCCCTCCTTCTGAAAAGCACACTGTGCTCTGATTGGTCGGCTGGAGCAGTGTGTTGTGATTGGTCGGCTGGAGCAGTGTGTTGTGATTGGTCGGCTGGAGCAGTGTGTTGTGATTGGTCGGCTGGAGCAGTGTGTTGTGATTGGTCGGCTGGATCAGTGTGTTGTGATTGGTCAAGCGTTTAGAGTGTGTTTGGGAAATGTCCCGCCCCTTACCATAACCGCCAGTTTAACACACTACTAACTAACTCAACCAACCAGGCCCCGCCCCTTTATTCTGCGTATGAATTATTATAATGAGGAATACTGTGACGTGTTCGTTCCCGGAAGAAACTCAAGACTACAATGGAGGCGTTTCAGGGAGTTCAGAAACACTGACACTGATATAGAGAAGAACTGCCTTTGGAAAGTTGAACTCTTATGTGCCACTATAGTAGAACCAAATAAAAGGACAAAAATAATGACTAATATTTTCCTAAAAGGCTTTCCAGACACTACCATTCCATTGTTTGGCTTAAACTCACGCTATTGGTTAAGCCAGACGATGACACGTCAGATGGAAAACGGTTTTGAAATGCCACCGAAC